>NW_009217699.1:0-202 GCF_000690835.1 Fulmarus glacialis
GGACCCGCATCCCGAACCGGCTGCACCCCGAACCGGGAGGGACCCGCATCCCGCTCCAGACCCGAACCGGGAGGGACCCGCATCCTGCTCCCGTCCTTAACCGGTAAGGACCCGCATCCCGCTCCGGTCCTGAACCAGGAGGTACCTGCATCCCTCTCTGGTCCTGAACCGGCAGGCACCTGCATCCTGCATCCTGCTCCGC
>NW_009217699.1:480-18621 GCF_000690835.1 Fulmarus glacialis
GCTGTGCCCTGAACGGGGAGGGACCTGCATCCTGCTCCGGTCTCGAACTGGGAAGGACCCGCATCCCTCTCTGGTCCTGAATGGGGAGGGACCCGCGTCCCGAACTGGCTGCACCCTGAATTGGGAGGAATCTGTGCCCCGGTGCAGCTGCAGCCAAGCCCAGAGGAACCCGCTCCCCAAACCAGCTGTGCGTGACAGCCCAGCTGTGCCCAGATCGGGAGGGACCTGCGCCCCAAACCAGCGGTGTGCCTTGACATGTCTGGGCACCCTGCTCCAGCTGCACCCAGAGACAGGAGGGACCTGCACCCCAAACCAGCCATGCACCCCAAACCGACTGCACCCTGAAGGGTCCTATACCCCAAACTGACTGCACCCTGAACCAGAGAGACCTATGCCCTGAATCAGCTGTGCACCCCAAACCAGCTGTCCCCTGAACTGGGAGGTACCTGTGCCCTGAACCAGCCATGCACCCCAAAATAGCTGCATTCTGAACCAGGAGGGACCTGCACCCCAAACTAGCTGTGTGCACCAAACTTGTACCCTGACCCTGCTGCACCCTAAACCAGGAGGGACCTGCACCCCAAAGCATCCGTGCATGTTGATCCTGCTGAGCCCTAAACCAGTAGGGACCTGCACCCCAAAGCATCCGTGTGCTGGTCTGGCTGCATCGTGGCGTGATGGATAACGCTCTGCCGCTGGAAGCGGAGCTGGAGCACCAGTGGCCACTCAACACCTCCCTGAACGAGTCCTTCGCGAATCAGTTCGTGCAGCCCCCGTGGCAGGTGGCCCTGTGGGCTGTCGCCTACGCCCTCATCGTGGTGGTGTCGGTGGTGGGGAACGTGGTGGTGATGTGGATCATCCTGGCTCACAAGAGGATGCGCACCGTCACCAACTACTTCTTGGTGAACCTGGCTTTCGCCGAAGCCTCCATGTCCGCCTTCAACACGGTGGTGAACTTCACCTACGCCATCCACAACGAGTGGTACTACGGGCTGCTCTACTGCAAGTTTCACAACTTCTTCCCCATCGCTGCCGTCTTTGCCAGCATCTATTCCATGACAGCCATCGCCCTGGACAGGTGAGCTCTGAGCGTCAAACCCCAAACCCTCCCGGGCACCCAGGTCTGCCTCCACCTGGGTGCTGTTCTCAGCTCCGTCTGATCTCCGGTCATGGGAGAACATTGCAATTAAAAGAAAGCATATTTTGGTAAAAGAGGCTAGAAATAATCCCCCTCCCTGCCCTGGTTGCACGTGGCTTTGGGAATCCTTTGTCAGCTCTGTGAGAGGAGAAAAGGCTTTGTAACCCGAGTGCATGTTGGTAGCGTGACTTGGGTGTGCGTTTGTAGCATCGCTGTCCTCTCCCTTCCCAACTCCTCTGCAGAGCCATCCATTCCTTTCCCAACCTCCTCATTTAAAAGCAAACTCGATATTTAGCACAAAATGGCATCACCTCATGACATAAAATACATGCCTGTGTCGGACATGCCTCCGCTGCGCTGCAGGAGCTGTTTCGTGTTGCTTGATCTGGGTTGGGAACCACCTAAGGAGCCTCGGAAACAAGCTCAGGCTTGGGAAAGGCATCTTAACTTGGCGAGTGCATTGTCGCGTTGCAGGCTGGTGTGTCTCCCCAAGCAAACCCACCTTGATTTTATTAGTGGGGGCCAAGGGGAAGAGGTAGGTGCCAGGGATTTCTCTCGTTTGGCTGCAGCCAGCACAGCTTAGTTGGTTTTTTTTTTTTTCACTGCCTGGTTTCTGCTGGCACTGCCCGATGGCTGGGGACTGCCGGCAGATGAGATCCCGCTTGCGTTTTGCTGCGACCAAAAGTTCAGCAAGCGCTCGGTGGGGTGCGATGGCACAGGGGACGCTGCCTTTTTCACCGCAGAGGGATGAGCCAGGGGTCGAGGGACACAAAATAGCCGTGCATCAGGCACCTCCAGTGCGCAGCTCCCCTCTCTTCTCTCACACTCCAAAAAAATCTTCTATTTGATGGCATTTTCACACAGCGCTAGAGATAAATCAAGGCTCTCAAACAGCTTTGCAATTCCCTCTTGAGAACCGGTGTTTCAAGCGCAACAGATTTTTCCAACGCAACATATTTCCTGAAGACAGCTTGGCTCTGCAACACCTCTTTTTGGTCCTTCTTCCCAGGGAGTAAAAGACATTTTGGCTGGGGATACATGTAAAGCGGGGTCGGGGGGGGGAGGAGATTTGCATTGCTGTATGCCAGCACATTTTGAGCTGATGTCTAAGTGCTGCACAAACTGGCACGGATATTTCCCTACGAGAAATTATAGGGCTGCCACAACACACGCACTGACAGCTTGGGAAACGGAGCTTGAGATGGATGATGCTCTCTAGTTGTTAAAAACAGGCTCAGGTTTTGTTTCGCTTTGGAGTGGTTACAAGACCCTCTCCCCAAAATAAATTGGACATAGCCAAGCTCTCACACCAGAGATGTGAGGAGAATTAAGGCAATAATAAATAAAAAGAGGAATACTCCCAGCGTGGCTCTGTTCCTACCCGATGGTGTTGCTGGCTCTGTTTCAGGAGCATCTGCGTTTCGAGGATATTGGGGATCAGCTGGCAAAACCCCTTTCAGGTTAGGATAAACTAGAGAGAGGATTTTTTTTTTAAGGAGTTTGTTTTTTAGCCTTCGGTCCACACCCTGGAATAACCAGAAAAGCAAATCTACCAGGGGAAGCTGCAGGAGCATGTGTAAAATGGGGAGCAAAGGCAGGTCTGGGAGCCTGGGGCTGAATTTTGGGGAGGAATTGGAATTTCCAGTTTTCTTCTTGCACCTGCAAACCCTTAACCGACACTTGGTTTTCCCATGGCTGGGCTGCAAAACCCATGCGTGCAGGCTTGGCTCGCCGACCAAGAAGGACCCAAAAGAAGCTGCAGCCTCAGTGTGCAAACACCTCCTGCACAGAGCTACCTGCTGCATTTCTTGGCCCCAAATTTCCAGTGAGAAATGTGGGAAATTTGGAAGGTGAAGGCAGCAAAGTCCATCCCCTGCCCCTCTAGGCAAGCAGCACACGACAACATCTCCAAGCTCTGGAAAATTGCTTGTTTTCCTGCGTCGGAGACCTGACAATAGTAACTTAAACGCATGAAACACAGGAACTTTTTCCAGGAACCCAAAAGGGAAGAATTTTTGTCCTGGCAAGCAGCAAAAAGCTGTGCAGGAACAAGGAAAGCAAGTACCTGAATTCGGAGCAGCAAAGCCAGATAAGCTCAGCAAAATGGGTTTTATTCACAGCCAGGACATATCTGAAATGAAACATGACTGCAGTTCTGATTTTCATCAAAAACTAGGAAAACAGAATTGAATGTGCCTCATGTTCCCAAAGTGTATTAAGCCATCTATCAGAGCAGTTGGATACGGAGTCTGAAGGCTCGGAGGAGCGTCAGTCTGCAGATTGCTCCCCTAAATCATCTTTGCTTGTGCCTTCTGCAAGCAATTTCCAGAACATCCACACCGGAGGATACGAAACCGCCTTGGAAAGACTCGGCACAGCCGTAACAGAGTCGTTGAGAGAACAAGTGGGGAAGCGGGTTTGATTCTCCCAATGGCTTTTTTTTTTGCAGAACCTGCCATGGGTTTGTGGAAGAAAAAAAAAGCTTTTGCTTGAAGCTAGACCATCTGCTCTTTCAGCAGATTTCAGCCTGGGCACAACCACTCTGAAAAAATAAAAAGAAGGTAATTCTATAGTGAGTGTTATTCTGAATCCTGCAACAATAGCAGGAAGTTCAGGAGTCAAGGCTGGCAGCTGGTAAAGTCTGCTCAGGAAAAGCCATGATGCTGCTTCTCAGCATCCTGCAAAAATGGGGGCCAAACAGCTCGCTTTGGCACTATAGAATTTGCCATGTCCTTCATTTTTGGGCATATCAGTGCCAGAGCACATCACATATCCCTTTCTGGCTTCAAACACTCCTTGTGAATCAATTCACTTGAAAGAGGGAGACACAAAATCCTGGCTTTCTTCCAATCTTCCAGGAAAAGTGAGAGCCCTGCAGTGCCCATGGTGAGTCCAAGCTAATTTGCAGCCACACTTAGAGAAGAAAAAACCAACTCTGGACATCCTCAAGTTGCAATGTCTACGGCACGTACGATGGAACATTTGTTAGATAAACTGTTGGTATTTTCTCTCCACTTGGGACCTGGATTCATTTCTGAGCACCACCACTCGTCCACACCATTAGCAAACTTCGGACAGAGGAATGAGTTTCCATGATGAAGGACAACTGGGAATGCAGCTGAAGGTGAAGATCCCAGATTACTTGCAGAATTGGAAAAAAAAATCTTGTCTGACCTCAAAACTTTAAGTCAGCTAAGCTAAAAACACCGCAGACTGAACAAATAGTGATGAGAAGGGTGAGAGCCCTGCCATGAACTCAGGGTCAAGACAGACTATGCAGCACTTGAGCTATTTAATACGAAGCGATTTCCCTTTTTCTGCAAAGAGTCCTCTGCACTAAAGCAGCTATAAAAGTGACATACAGTGGGACTAACCCCCTGCAAATCCTAGACCAACTTGCTGCTTTTGCTCATTAAAAGAGCCCCCTCTCTGACCTCCACCAGCACCAACACTGCCAGAACAGCACGCAATCAAACTGGGATCTTATTTATATTCCCTTTTTAATTTCCAAATGGGTTGTCAAGTTATATTAGGTGTCTTAAGATCCATCAATTTGCCAGCAGGAGCTGCAGAAGAAACATCAAATCTGCGAACCTTCATTCACCACCACGGCTCCTAAAATTGCTAGTCTGCAGCCAAGACCTGTTAATATCTCCCCAACCACATATTATTTGTGGCAGAAAAACCAGCCCGGAAAATTATTTACTGCTTGCAAGCTTGAACTCCCAGGTTGGACAAATCAGCTGAATATCAGGAACATACTCGCCAGCTCAGCGGCCCCATGCCTTCCCCGAGAGGTGATTACTGCAGAAAGAAACCCTCCGGAGAGGACAAATTACATCAGCGCACAGACAGATTAATTAGTCATTTACACCCTAATATAGCACCAGGGTTTTTGTTTTAATCTTGACTTAATGGACTTCTGGGGTTTGCAGAGCAGGACTTTGATCTGCGCCTGGCGCTGTGTAATCTTGCTCTGCTGGGATGTAATTTGGAAGATGGAAGAGCAAGGGGGAAGCAAAAAGACCCCAGGTTTAGGGCCAGCAGCCCCTGCACCGGCCGCCCTGCAGCACTGCCTACGTACCAGCTAGCAATAACCAAAGCAGCTTTTTGAGTTCCTGAAAAATGAAGCGTCACCGACCACAGCAAAAACCCTGCAAAGCTGCTGGATACCCAGCACGGAGCTGGCTCGAAGCATTGATCTCCCAGCTGGGGTTAGAAAGCAGGGGGTGGACGGGGACGGACAAGGGAACACCTTAGTAAGGGGTCACTCATCAAGGCTGGTTTATGCCCCTGCTCCCAGCAGTAGTCTCTGATCTGATGGGTATGAACTGGAATTAATCCCCCCCAATACTCACTAGATATGAATTCAGCCTGTCAAAAAACAAATTACATCTTTTTTCCCCTCTTTTCCTTTGGAAAGAAGAGGGGGCTTGAAATTCCCATGGCAATAAATATACAACTAAGATGAATTAGCGACAGTTTGGGGGCTGGGAGATACAGGAGACTCAGGTTTTAGACATGCTTTTGGGGTGATCATAGTGCTCATCTGCAAGCTGGGTGCTGCCACAAGCCACCATAGGAGTTTGAGGGCCTCTGGTGAGATATTCGGTTTATCCGATGGCTTTCTTAATTTATTCCTTAATTTATTCTTAATTCTTCAATGGCCTAGTGGGAACCATCCATGCACTAAGAGCACCAGGTCTCATGGGTCACCAGCTCTGCATTTCATGTGATTTTTGTTCTCCCCTTTCACTCTCCAGCTACAAACCAGTGCCAGGACTAACTGGTTGATAAGGTCATATAGGTGCCTCGAATAACAGCATCTGCAGAGTCTGTCAGCGGGGCTGGGTTGTGCTTTAGGTCCCATCCCACCCCGGCGCTGTTGGCAAACGCAGTGAATGCAGGAGGGAGCTCTACGCCTCCTTAACAGCCTGCTGCAACTAACTGGGGTTTGATCCTGTTTTGCGTGCATTTGGCTTTTAAAACCAAGCGTGCCCGCGGGGTTTGCAATGGAAGAGGTGCTGTGCAGGAAGGCAGGGGAGTTTGCAAAGCTGCCGGCGTAACTCAGGTCACTGTTTGGTGGTGGGTCACACGTCCGTTTCGGTTGTGCTCAAAGGAAATACTGAACTGCTTTCAAAAAGGAAAGATGCTGTGCCGTATCGGTGCTCTGGGGAAATGCCGATGAGAAACATGCACCTCCTGCTTGATGAAGACGCTTTGCCGAGCGTTGAGCGTCCCTCGGGTCTCGGGGCAGGAGTGCACTGTCCATCTCTCGGTTTGGACGGTCGCTGTTTTATGTCAAAACAATAAATAGGAGGAAGCAGCTGCTTGCGGCGCCTTCATCCCCAGCGTCGTTTTTCAAGCACGCAGGGCTCAGCTAGCCTCCTCGGCCGTCATCCAGATACGAGGTATTTGGGGCCAGCGCGACCAGGCCAAGCTTCGCTATGCAAACCTGCTCGAGGGACGGTATTTTTGCATCCACGCTGTTGCGATGCAATCCTCACGGAAAGCAAAAAGGCAGTTTTTTTTCTATGGAGAAGCTTTTCATTTCTTGGGTAGGAAGGACCTGGAGCTGTGCTGGAGGTATTTGACCCACCTCATTCTGGGGCATCTGCCCTGACTTGGTTACAAACTCCCTCGGGACTGACTCTGCACTAAACCCCTCTTTGCTCAGGATGGGAAATCGTTGTGCAATAAAACACACAGCACAAACTCTTGGTTACTCATCTCTTATCTGCTGTATCCTTATTACTTAATGAAGCAGATAAGGAAACTCTGAGATGAAAGACGCTTCATAAATTTTTGCTATTATATTAATCTCATCTCCATGAGGGTGGAAACAATTGTGTAATGTTAGTTATCCAGGCAGACTTCAGATTTCCAGATGCAATTAATAGATGGCTACGCTGCCTCAAATGCATTATCTATTTAATAACTGATACGCTCGGAGCTACCCTAGTACAACGTTGTACTCAAATGCTATTGTATCGTCATGGTAACACCCCCCCAAAACACAATAAAATATTTAAACAACAGCAAACGGCGTTACCAAACGTCATCAAATAGCGTCTGGCGTAAAGTGGTGCGCTTTAGTGCCAAGCCCATTAAACGTGGTGGATTTAAAACATTAAACATGATGGGAAAGGTGCAAGGAAAATGCAGTTGCACGGGCATCGGGTCTCTCCTGCAAGGGGCAACTGAAGCTTGCAAAACTTAACGATGGTTTGCACTTGAACACGGTGCTTCCATCCAAAAGGAGAGCAACTGCAGATCATTTTATTTTGAGAAACAGCTATCATCAAGTCTTCCCAACCCAACATCTTCTGCAGGCAAATGGCCCCATTCCCAGTGCACTGCCTGCACGGAGAACAAAACCTTTCCCTTACACAGGAAATCTGCGGTCAAATCCTCAACCAAGAGCCAATTCCCTATGAAAAACTAGGACTTGAAGACCCCATGGTGGTTCGTCACCCGTTGCAGCGGCGAGGGCAGGATGTTCACACAGGGACGTGCTCCTCTTCCTCACTTCCCCTGAACAACCATCCCTAGCAAACCGCAACACCCAATTTTTTTATGGATGGGAAAACCGCGCTCTTGAACAGCAGAGAAAAAAAATAAATCTAATAGGATACAGCATCTTAGGGAGATGGGCAGAGTGGGGCCACAGAGGCACTTTGCGAGGAGAAATATGAGCTAATAAACTCATTAGCCTTGCTTTTGAGAGCCCGCTTCTCGCTGGTGCAGCCGGGACCTGCGTGGCCAAGCCAAGGACAGCAGCGGCTTCCTGGCACTTAGCTCCGATCGATGCCTTTTGTGCCCAGCGCTGCAAAACCGCCCGCCCGAAACCATGCACAGGGCCAAACGCCCGCCAGCACCTTGCAAACACCCCAGGGCATTGCAGCTGCATCCCATGCCCATGCTCTGCATTTCCATTTGAATGCAAACTTGTTCATATTAATAAAAAATAAATAGATCGGCAAGCTTTTTTTGCTGAAAGGCAAAGTCACAATTAATGTGTCATTTTTCTTTCCTGCTAAGAAGTGATTGATGGAGGTTTGGCTGCAGCACCTACCACAGCCTTGCCTGGGAGGTCAAACCTACGTGGAGGGGAGAAGACAACCTGGAGGTACCCGCAGTAGGGCTCCGCAACACGGGGTTGCTTTTCTGCTTTGCAATCGCTTGCTTGGAAGGAAGGTTTTATTTTAGGTTATCCAAAACCCTGCCATAGAAATGCATCATGGAGGAGGGTTTGGCTCAAAACTGACCAGAATTGCAAGAAAGCAAACTGGCTTTTTGGGACCCGTGTTCTGGATGCAAAAAAAGATCCAGTGGTGGCCAAAAAACCCCCAAAAACCCAAAACCTGAAAGACAGGAATACACACAAACCTACTGGGTAGAGAAGCATTTAAAGTCTGACCGGTCTGCAAGGAAATGAGAATCATTTGAGCGCGATGGATCCAGCGCTGGAAGAAGGCAAAAGAAGCTGGTTTGCTCCCTGTACCAATGCTTTTCCATCCCAATACAAGCAAGATGGTGGCTGTCATTCGAGCTAAGACAGCCACGAAACCATATTCTCTGCTCCCCCCTTCTCCCCAGTTTGATTTTGCATCAAATGTTCTTGTCAAGGAGAGGGGGGAAAAAAGAAGGAAAAATAAAAAGGAAGCAGTTATTAAAATGTTAGGACAATTTTCTGCTTAGTGATACAATTATTATATAATTATACGATATTTTAATATGAAATAATGGTCTAATTATTCTCAGGATGTTTGTACATTCCCATCTATCTCCAGCATTTTTATGGTCTGTAATACCAGCTCCTCCAAGCAGCCCAGACCCTTTTTATTACATTTTTTTCTTCCCCATCAGAGCCCCTGTCTGGGAGAACTGTTATTATTCCCATTTTTAATCCTGATGGGCAGCTGAACCCAGAGCAGCCCCAAAGAAATATTTCAGAGGTCGCTCGGGACCAATGGTTTGGGAATTGCTGCCGAAAAACAGGATTTGGGGCCAGCTTTCCCCAAAGCGCCGCTAGCTTGCTCCCTCCTGCCTCCCTCACCCCGTCCTTGCAATGCCAGCATGGTCAGATGAATTTCGCCATCTCCTTTCTACCACGAGACAGCGTTGCAGACAAGTCGATGGTGGTTGGAAAGGTCTCTAGGCTATCTGATTGGGGTTTAGTTCATCATTACAGAGATTATTTGGATGTTTTATCAACTGCGAGGGCTTCAGCAGATGAGGAAAGTCCTCTGAAATGCGCTGGCAGAAACAAGGTCAGAGATGTAAAAGCATTTCTGGCTGGTTGCAATCAAGCGCTGGCTTTGCTTTCCAGAACTCTCAGCCTCAGATGTTTCTCCAAGCAAGTATTTCAACAGAAATGGCCCAACTTTTGTGGAAATCCCTCATTTTCCACCTTTTGCATGCTTGAGCTTGAACTGCTGGGTCAAGCATCAGCAGCAAACTTGGGCATGTGGACTTCTTGCTGCTTGGGAGCATAAACCCAGGGTAACCTGTTCTGAACCCCGTGATAAAGCCCACGCAAACCTCAGCCAGCTCAGCAAACCCGCTAATGAGGGGCTCAGCCAACACCAGGCATTTGAAGGATGAGGAAGAGGAAGGAGACAAGTCCTTGCAGGGTCCCGAGAAGCCAATCGTAAGTATGACAAGGAAGAAATGAGAAACACGGATGCAGAAACCAGGAGACCTTGGTGCATCACCAGCTGCTGTGCCAGAGCAGCACTAACACCCATTGCTGTGGCTTTTTCTAACCAGCTTCGATTTCAAGTACCAAACAGATTTTTGAGGGATGATTGTCAGGTGGATTAGGTGGATTTTCAGCTGCACAAAGCTGATAAGGTTTGGTACCCTGGGGCAGAGGAAGAGCTGACAGCGGTACCTCCTGCATATTTATATATTAATCCCTACGTCTTTGCCCCTGCAAGTGGCCACCCAAAAATGCAACATGGGGGGTATTTGCCATCTAGGAAAAAATTAAAGGAAAAAACTGTCCATCCTCTGAAAGGAGAAGGGATGAAGGGATGAAAAGGAGGCTGCAAACACCTTGGGCAATAACACATGCAGAGCGATGCAATGTTTCTCCTCTTCCCAAAGCTTGACATGGAGCAGGAGGGAAATAAAATAAAAAATTTGCGATGTTCTCACTTAATCCTTACAGCGCTGCTAGCTGCTGCCAGCTTTGCAAAACCAGATTTGCAGAGGGATAAATTCAATCCACCTCGTCGCCACTGGAGCTTTCCTCGCATATGACGACTGATGTTCAGGGGAAAGAGCCCAGAAGCCAGGCAGATACAGGTGGCATCTCAGATCACCCATCCCACGCCGGTCCAGCACTCTTATATTTCGTTCTCCTCCTGTAACACTTGGCACTGTGATCCACCGCAGAGATATGATTTTGCGTGGGTGCAAAACTACCAGGCGCTGCCAAAGCGGCTGCTGCCAGACGGCAGCATCACGGCTGGCTTTGTACAAATTGGTCTTTGCAGAAGCAGGCGGTTGTTGGTTGTGTTAGCGAAGCTGTTTTTCAGCTAAAAGCCAATGAGTGTCTCAAACAGGATTCAAATCTCGAGGGTAAAATGCTGCAAGAGAATTAGAGCATTTGATGGGGATTTTTCTATGCTGTTTGCATTGTGCGGAGTGAGGGGCTGCCAGGATGCATTAAGAGGGTGTCTAAAGTACGACCCCCATGCAAGGGAGACCTAAAACAGCCCCAAAAGCTGCAACATCGGGGCATTCCAGCCTTGATTTCTTCTTTTCCCACCTTGCAGGTACATGGCTATCATCCACCCGCTGCAACCCCGACTCTCAGCCACTGCCACCAAGGTGGTCATCGGTGTCATCTGGTTCCTGGCTTTCCTGCTGGCTTTCCCCCAGGGTTACTACTCGGTGATGGTGGAGCTGCCGGGCCGGCTGGTGTGTCTGGTGGAGTGGCCGGAGCACAGCACCAATATGTATGGAAAAACGTGAGTTGAACTTTTCCGGCAGTGGGGACAAGTGACCTTAGAGAAAAAATGCAGAAGAAGTATAAAAAAAGGAAGCGAGGAAGGATGGGAATGGCTTAAAGCTCCTTGGGATGGGGAAATCCTCCCCCTACCCTAGTGAGGGCCAGTGCTACGTAGTTGGTGGTAGCCAAATCTCTGTCCATATCATTTTGGGGCACATTAAGGTTAATTAAGGTGAGTTTAGTGCTGCTCATGGTCCAAACATTGCCCCGTGCTATGCCATGCTCCCTGCCCTTCTTGGATGCTCATCCTCGAGGGAAACTCACATAAAACTGCTAAGATGCAATATTTTGGCAATATGGTGGGGATGGGGTCTGCATTGCCCCCAGGGGCTTATTCATACATGCAGGTATGGCTCTGGTTTTTGGAGCACCTTTCCTGCAACCCATATCTCTAAAGGCTTCCTGGGGCAAAAGTTATTCCTGCAAGAGGTAAATAGGGTTTTACTGGGGGTTTCTTGGCCAAGCAATAACAGAAAAAAAACTGGTTTGGGATTTACTGAGTCCAAATGCCCCAAAATTCACTCGACAGCTTAAAAAACAAGCTACAAAAAGGGACTCTGTGGCATCAGCTCAGGCTGGGAGACAAACGCTGGGCTAGGAGGGCAAACTCCTTCCTTCCCGTTAAGGTGCCGGCTAATTAAATCTGGCATTTCCAAAGGGTCCGGGCAACGCCGCTGGTCTGCCAGCACAGTGGTCCTCCGTGGTTTGCTCTTTGAAGTCCGCAAGTCATGCGGCGAGTTAAATGTCATGCATTAAGGAAAAAAGAGGGGGGTAGGAAAAAAGGCATTTGTGATCTCCAGTCCTGTGGAGCAATGAATTAGGGCTGTGAAATTGTGCTGGGGCCAAAGCAGGGGACACACACGCATGGAGAGGTGTTTAAAGCCAACCTGAGCTGGCGAAGTCTCTCTGCAAGACAAATGAGATGAGTTTGCCAGTCAGCAGCAAGTGGCAAGCTGCAGAGAGCTGGACGGTATCATTTATTATCATCTTATTTATTTGCATTGCAAGGCAGGTATGGCAAGAACTAAGCTGGGGCTGGCCCAGGTGATCTCCAGAGGTGTTTTACAATCTTAATTATTCTAGGCCACCATGATAAATACAGCCAGCGTGAAGAAATGCCGCTAGCTTTGACAGCCCACGCGGTCAGGATGGGGCTGAGCCCCCCCAGACTGAAGCAGCAACTGGTGCAAGCTCAGGGCCTGGCTTTTACAGATCATTTGCTGTTCAGCTGTACACTGGGGCTGTCGCTTTTTCAAATAGCTAATTCAAGATAAAAATGCCACCATTAACCTATGAATGATTTGCTGCTGGAAGCCGGATGCCGCTTCAAAGCCTGAGCATCCCGTGCTCTTCGGCAAGCCAGGGGCTCTGCAAACAGATGAGGGCAGCCAGGAAAGCTGGGAAAGCAGATGATAAGCAGAAGCCAAAATAGCCAAACCCCAACTATTTGGTGGGGATTGAAAATAACTTGCAGCTCAGCAGCATCTCTCCAAACCGCATGAACTCACTTGCACAGTGCAGAGCCCGAGATGTTATTTTACTGCCCCAAAATAACTTTGCAGGGACAGGTGGTTGGGTCACTGTCAAACACCCTCCCCTGCTCGCATGGCCTTGGGACAGTTATTTAAGGAAGGCGCCGGCAGCAGCCGGCTTGTTTGCAATGCCATGATGAAAAATAATATTATTTTTTCAGTTCATAGTGAAAATAGGGGACTTCTCCCAACACCGGGGGGTCATTTCTCTTGGCAAATGGAGCCCAGAAAGCACAACCCCGGCATGCAGAGGGATCAGAGACTGGGATGTGCACATGAGGTTTTTTCACTGGGAAAACATGTCCTTTCTCAGCCCGCTCGTATGGGGGGAAGCACACAAAGACCTAGGCGCAGGCGAGATGCTGCGTCTCCAACAGAAGCCAGCGATTCAGCTCGATTCGATTCAGCGGCTGGTTTAACCACCGATTCCCTCTCCTGCTCTTGGTTTCAAAATAGATGTCTGATCTATTCCAGTTTCATTAGCTGCCATTTCAGTTTGTTACGGGAAGGGGAAAAGCCGCTCCACTCGCTGGCTTCTCTGGGAGGTAACAGCCCACAGCAACCATCTGGGCTTTGCAAGGCAAAAGGAGATGGCAGGTGCCTCCTCCAACATCACTGTCCCATAACTCCTACGGGCTCCTCTATCCTATACAAGACCCTAAATCCCCACACTGAAGACCTTTAAATTACAAAACCCAGGCTTCTCTAAGTGCTCTGATCCTGCAGTTCTTGTAGGTAGAATAACATACGAACGGTTTCACATGGAGACCGGTTTTCAGTGCCCAGGGTTCAAAAAGAATGTCCCAGGGCTCTTTGGAAATCCCTGTCCCTGCCATGCCCAGGCAGCTCTGAAAATAAGGGTCAATCTTGCTTATGTTATCTAACAGCTCCTCTGGGGCATTTCTGCATTGCTCTCGGCTGTTTGCAGCTGGTTTAAGGCCTTGCATTACATGGGAAACATAACGAAATCTTCATCACGGAGCCACAGAGACGCCTCTTTAATTATCAAAATAGAAAACAGCCCTACAAAATCCATCTCAAATGCGATTAGCACTGGGCGAAGAGGAGGCCAAATGAGATTGCAGGTACAAAACAAGGAGAAGATGGCGTGGCAGCATGGGTTCGGGGCCAAGCCCATTCCCTGCGGGAGTTGCACCAGGCACGAGCCTGATCCATTCGTTACACTTCGGAGATATTATTGAATCAAAGCTCCCAGGAGGACGAGTGAGTGCAAGAGCGGAGCGTGGCTACAGGGCCTGAACCGCCTTGAACAGATGCAACACCTTGCGTTCGAGCTGGGCACGCACCCCAAAAATGCATGCAAAGACTCTAAAGCTGTCAGAAGAAAATTACCTCCAGACCTGGCGGCACGTGTGATGCTTTGCAAGCCGGCATTGTGCAAGCCAGCCGCGTTTCTGTACTGCTATTGCTTATCTTTCTGCAGCGGAGAGAGGTTTTTGCAAGCTACGATGGTAGGAAGGAACCTGCAAGGTCAAACTGTCCGTCCCCATCCTGTTTGTTAAAAACAGTATTGTTTTTTTCCTTTTTAAACCAACTGCTATTTAACACAAATCCTTCACTCAACCCACTGCAATCCCAGTGGCTATTGCAACCTGCCACGGCTCCACCAACTTCACAACAAAACAGTCTCAAGCCTGCGCTAACAGTTTAATCCAGACCCTCTCATTCGATTTTGGGCTTATTTATACCTGTTATAAACAGACACAAAGATCCTGCCCTTTCCATGAGCCTGGAGAACTGACCCGGCCACTGAATTCACAGAAAAGTTTTAATAAACCTCCACGACAAGGGTTTAGGCTGTGTTTTTGGGGACTGGGGTTATGCCTTGTGCCACCTGAACCCAGCTAAACTGATGGTAGACCAGGATTCAGGCAAACTGCATTCAAGACCTAGTGTTTACCCCGCAGGGAAAGCCTTTATTTCTTCAGCTTAGTATTCCCATCCTTTATATGTCAAAAAAACCACATTTGCTCCTGCAGGACTGCCAGATAAAAGGTGTGATAAGAGCAAGCATTCATCTCTAGGATAATTTGGGGTGTAAATAAGTAGGATTGAGAGTAGAGCCACTTCAGCTAAGACGTTCTTGGCTTATGAAGGTAATACAAGTTCTTCACTGGCCTCTACATCCCATCCCAGGAGGGTGCTAGGATGCCAAAGGCTGGCAGCAGAGGCTTGGAAAAGATTGGGGTGAAAGTAGGGAGTCCTTCCCGGCCCGAGCCCTGCAGGCAACGTATCTGCAGGAATTGTGCCAAATTCTCTGCCCCTGTGAAGCACTTTGCCTTCAAGCTCGGTTTGCAAGAAAAAGACCGAATAGGTAGAGGACACACGCAACCACCATCATTTTTTCTAGGTATCACTTCTGCATGACCATCCTGATCTACTTCTTGCCGCTTCTGGTGATAGGATGTGCCTACACTGTGGTTGGCATCACCCTCTGGGCGAGCGAGATACCAGGCGACAACTCAGACCGTTACCACGAGCAGGTCTCAGCTAAGCGGAAGGTAAGGAGCTTCGAGTACAGTTGGAGCCGTAATTCATGCCCAATCCCAACTAATCACAGCCAAAAATACTTCATTAGGGGTGGGAAAAAGTCAGGACTTGTTGCATGGTTGTTGTTAATGGAGCAGAGAGTGTCCTCCAGATGTGTGTCCTCCATGAACGTGCATGGTTTAACCAAGATGTCGACCATGTGTTCCCAGTTGGAAAGGTCTCCAAGGCAAAAAGAGGTCGTCCCTTCTTGAGGGTGACACCCCACCTGTGGGGTGTCCGTCAGATGACTTTGCTTTCCTGCCCTCTCTTCTCCTCACAGGTAGTGAAGATGATGATCATCGTGGTATGCACGTTCGCGCTGTGTTGGCTGCCCTACCACATCTACTTCACCTTGCAGTATTTCAACCCCGAGTGGTACCTGCAGAAGTTCATCCAGCAGGTCTACCTGGCTATCATGTGGCTGGCCATGAGCTCCACCATGTACAACCCCATCATCTACTGCTGCCTCAACGATAGGTGCGTTTCGAGTGACTTTCGGCAGCACCTTGGTGCAACAGGGAGGGGAGGACGGGGAGATACAGAGGGGTCTGATGGAGGACAGTATGGATGGAGAGTTTTTCCATGATGGTTCTGTCCCATCCTCTGCCAGGGGCTGCTGCCAGCAGATGCAGGAACGCTACAATACTCACCTAAATAAGTCTTTCCTAAAGCCCCTGTGGGATTTGAGGGCAGGTATCAAAACAGTCCCAACTCCTAATTGGGATTTATCAGTGTTTTTTTCTTTCCCTTAGTGAGAAGTAGCATTTTTTGGTTGTTGTTTAGCAGTGCTTAGCTCTGTCTTCCCACTCCTAGCGAGGTCCTTTTGCCAACTCCCCATCTCTTCCATCCCCCCAGGTTTCGCGTGGGGTTCAAACACGCATTTCGGTGGTGCCCATTTGTCAGCGCCAGTGAGTACGAGGGCCTGGAAATGAAGTCAGCCAGGTACCTGCAGACACAGAGCAGCATGTACAAGGTCAGCCGGATAGAGACCACCGTGTCCTCAGCGGTTGGTGCGGCCGAAGAGGAGCTGGAGGAGAGCAGCAAGGCCAAGCGTCTTTCCGTAGACATGACATCCAACGGCTCCTCCCGCAGCGACTCCAAAACAGTCTCCGAAAGCTTCAGCTTCTACTCCAACACGCTCACCTAAGTGGCTCTCTGGCTCCGTCAGCCGCTCACAATCCCCTTTCCCTCACTGGGATGCTCTGGCGCTCAATCCACCCAGCATCATCACCCCGGTTTGTGATGTGCCAGCTTTTCTTCCATGCTGTTTTACCATCTCTTGCTGTGCCGCCATCCTTGGGCGAGCCTGAGAGCAAAAGCTTTGGATTAGTTTCATGTGCTCCACCGTGGCTCGTGTCCGAACAAGGGAGGTTTGGCTGGCCTGCACCTTGCTCGCTGCCTGTCCAACCCACCACCTACCAGGAGGGTGGATAGGATGCAGAAATGGGACAGAGCTGGGTTTTTCTCCTAAACCGTAAGTACAACATTGGCAGGCACTTCCCTGCTCTCTGCAAGGCAGCAGGGATCTCCCAGTGCATCCCACCCCACAAGAAAATGAACCAGTCTTGCACTGTCCTCCTCCCACCTTTAATTTTATTCTCCCTGTCATTCTCGGTTGAATATCCAGAGGGGTATTCAGTTCAAAAACCCAGAAAAAAATGCTGTTTTCAACTTCAGGAGCCTGTATATCCATGGGGCACCACCGGCCACTCGGTGCTTCAACTGAGATCCAGGCATTTCTGCAGAGTCTCAACTCATCTCCAGCACCCGCATCCCTCTGCACGATGGTCTTCTGTTGCCATTCCTCAGCACAGCTCATCGACAGGCTCTCGAAAAGGATTTCTGAACTGAGCCAGACTTTGGTTGCTGTCAATCAACCATATGTGCCAAAAGCAATCACTGTGATTTCCTAAAAGGCCCAAGGCGATGTCTCTTGGATAGATTTTGGAAGCCTGTGGAGGTCTGGAGAAGAAGAGACTGATCATACTGAAATGTTTTTCACAACCTGGAAATGTCTAGAGCTGCACAGAAAGCGGCATGATAGGATTCCGTCAGAAAAACAAAGTTTTGCCAGCATACAAGGTTTGAAGGGAGACAAGAGTTTTGCAGACATTTTTTACCCAGAGGAGGGTTGAAGTTATTCACTTCCATTTTCTGGATATTGTTTTAATCAGTGAAACTTTTTTCTTTTCATCCCCCGTCTTTTGCATAAAACATTAAGTTTATGAAGTGTACGTGGATATATCTAATATTTTAGTCCTGTTATGATGGATAATTTTCACTGGGGATGTTCATACCAAGGGCTCCGGTGGTCAGCAAATGTATGAACATACACTCAAAGGGGGAAAAAAAAGTAAATAAAATAAGAAGTGGGCAAACTTGGCTTGTTGGGAACAAACCCACAAATTTGGGGGCAATTTGGAGGCAGTTGTATCGACTGCTCCTTGCTACTGGTCCAACCTCGCACTTTTGGTGTAGAAATGAGACTCCTAAAATGGATTTACTGCAAGATAGAAATGCTGGAGAGATGCATAAGATTTGCACAGGGCAAGGAAACGGTTCATTCATTTGAAAGCAGCCGAACGTCAGACCCTGCTGAGCACACGGCGATTTCTGGAAGTAAAGCAGAGATGACTTTTGGAGCCTTTCAGCCTCCAAACTGGCTGTTGGAAGATCCAGTCATTAATAAATCCCCAGCCACCATGGTTCTTGGAGATAAAAATACACATATTTAAGCAATGACTCCAGCAGAAATTAAACGAACGTGCAAATAGATGGATACAAGAGCAACAAAATGGCTGCAAAACCGGATTGACAAGAATGATCACCTTCATTTTTACCCAAAATCCTGCCAAGTGCCATCAGTGAGGAGCTGCTCTTCCAGTCACTTCCACGCTCTT
>NW_009217699.1:18634-19103 GCF_000690835.1 Fulmarus glacialis
ACGGCTGCGACTCCGCAACTTACCAACTGCCACGTGCTTCATGCACACGCTCGAATATGCTATTTTTTTCCTCCTTAAACTTCCACTTCTCACCGTTCTTATCACCTTAAGACATATTCCCTTGCCACTGCTTCCCACGACCCTGCAGCGTGGAGAAGGGGGAATGGCATGAGCCTGCCTGGGGATTTGGTTTTGTGAAAAAACACCAGCTCCAGGCAGCAGCGATCAAAGGGATGGGCAATGCCAAGGGTTTTAACGCAAGGGTTGGACTAGGAAACTTTCCCCAACCACCCCAAGGGAGCTGTGCTGCCAATACAGGAGAAGGTGCTACAAACCAGAGCCAAATTCTGATTTACTCCCAACTGCCAATCCAAATTCAAAATTAAAATTAAACCAAATATATATCTATATATCCTATATGGTCTAGAGAGCCGAATAAGGCAAGCAGAGATCTGCTCCATACACCCCA
>NW_009217700.1:0-1265 GCF_000690835.1 Fulmarus glacialis
TTATTATTGATTGTCCTTATCATTGCTGAGAGAGAACACCATGTCCCCAGTATCCAGGGGCAGGACCTGCTGTCTCTTCTGATGCCTTTTGCCCAAGCTCTGTCTCTCCCCAGTAGAGAATGTGCTGGCACCAAGTGCCCCGCTGCCTGCCCTTGCCTCGGCCTGCGTGCACAAGCCACAACGCCGGGAACTGCGGGCGAGAGGAGAAAGTAGCTCAGCCATCTGCTGCCACGAGCAAACCACACATTCCCCCTTCCTCTTGCCCTGTCTCCATCCAAAGACCAGGTTCCCCACGCAGCATCAGGCCCCAGCACAGGCCCTTTCCCAGGAGTGCTCCCAGCAGGACCCTCAGCGAGTGCGTCCCGTCACCACGCTGCTGTCTTGGCGAGGGTCTGACTCCCACCGGGCCCTGATCCAGCACCCACCAGCCTTGAGCCTGCAGGGACTTGGGAAGAGATGGGGGAGCCTGATCTGCCACCAGTGTCAGGGCAAGCGCCGGTGCTGCTCCGTCACAGCAGCACAGCTGGCACAGCCATCGCACGTGGTGCGCGGGGAACAGCCGGCTGCAAAATGGTATGAGCAACCCTGGGCTGTGAGTGCTGTGACACTGGCTCGATCCTGTAACTACAGTCACTTGACCGGGCAGTAAAACCCCAATTAATCATTTTTATTCATCCTGTGGGCGAGACACGGAGCAGGCAATAGGCGGGTGCCCTGCCAAGGCAGTTCTAGGTGATGGCACTTGAGGACAAGGGAGCCCTGGGGGAAACCTGTGAATTGGGAATTGTTTCTACCTGGTGGGAAAATCTGGCTTTGGGGGATTGCCAGTCTTTTTAAACAGAAGCGAAGGAAACCTTCCTGCCTCCTCCACCACCTCCTCTCTGAGGCCGCAGCGAAGGTGCTGTCCCGGCTCTGCCAACATTGCCATGGGTAACGCAGAGGGGAGCAGCCCCAGGGTGGCTCCAGCTTGCAGGGGGAGCACACGGTCTGAGCCAAGACAGGGAGAAAGGAAGCACAAAGGGCTCCTCCTGCCCTGCCAGACACCCCTGATGGAAGCCAGGTCTGCCTCCGTGCCTGCCTTTGCTGGCAGGAACTTGCCGTGCTGTCCCACCTCCACTCCACGTGGGCCACAGGATGCCCCGTGGGCACAACACAGGGGAGGAGGTGGTCTGCCCAAAGCTTGACTTGTTCCCCTATAATACCAGCTTGGTAATAATAGCAATTACTCTACATTAAAACCACGATCCGCCTGTGTCCTTAGGTCA
>NW_009217700.1:1281-3665 GCF_000690835.1 Fulmarus glacialis
CAGCCACAACACGTCGCGAGTGCAGTTATATATAGCTGACACATCAGCGGTGCCTTCCCAGGCATGCACATCTGCTCCCCGCCCACCTTGCCCACCCCACGCAGGGACCTCAGCCCCAAAGACAGGGGACACGGGGAGAATGCCCCCCCCAGCTGATGGGGTAACGGTGTTTGCCCTGGGCACGGGTCCTCTCGTGCGCTGGGGCTTTGCTGGAGGACTCCCCGCAGGCAGGTGTGTCACACCATCTCTGCAGCTCTGCCACTGCCAGCCCAGATGCCAGAGGGATGGGCACAGGGGCACCAGGGTGGCAGTAGGGGCATGCCCAGGAGGCAGCAAAAGAGAGGAAGAAAGGGAGGAAAGAGAGAAAGAGAAACAGAAAGAGGAAGCGAAAGAGACGGAGAGAGAGAAAGCAAGAGGGAGAGCGGAAGGAAGGAAGGAAGGAGGAACGGAAGGAAAAAAGGGGGGAAAGCAGAGTTCTTCCAGAGCCCCCGCCCCCAGCGTCCTATCTACAACAGGAGACCTGTGATCCCCCTATGCCTTCTCTCTCCAGGCGCTGGCAGACGTTTGGCTCCTTTGCCCATTGATGGAGGAGGCACTCAAGCCATGCCTTTCCCAGGCAGGTCCCTGCTGGAGCAACGAGTCTCTGAGGAAACCTCCGGCCCCGACCAAGCAGATCTACAGCTCCTCCTGTGCCCTCCAGAAGCACAAGGTCAACCTGCAGCCTGAAAACTGAACGGGAGCACGTACCCCACCCCGCTACCTGAGAGAAAGCAGAAATGCCTCCATGGGACAGTTTCACGTGGCGACAAATACCAATCACCCACACACATCGATCGCCCAAGGGTTAACTCCCTGCGCCGCATCTGCAGCAAACCAAGCGGTGCCGACAGAACCCAGCAGCAAACACAAGGGCTTCACATCAGGCTCTGAAATACTCTCCCAAGAGAATGACCAGGATCTCTGTCACTTAGGTCACTTTAAATCAAGCTGGCCAAAGCACTGGAAAATATATTGCAGCAGTGTCCCAAAAGCAGCCTGGGGGACACAGGGAGGAGAGCCCCACGCTGCTCCAGAGTTTGCTGCTATTGGGAGCACGGGGCACCCCAGCTGTCCCGGGTTCATGTGCATCCTCATGCTGGTGGCTTTCCACAGGAGGGTGTGGGGAAGAAGGCCTTTGGAAAGGGTCATGTTGCCAGAGATCAGCTGCTGATGATTTACAAATGTTGCCCAAAATAATTGGATTTTCCTGCTGCCCAGGCAGCTGTGGATGCCATGCTTGCTCATGGCTATCGGCAGGGACACACAGACTTTCCAAATGTTTACACTCCTCCTTCATCAGCACGGTCCTGGCCCCCTGGGGACACTTCGTGGAAAGCCATGTGTGATGTCAGGGTTTGAAATACCCATCCCCTGCAGGTGCCAGGGCTGTGGGGTGCAGCACGTGCCAGGCTGTGATGGGGAAGAGGAGTCACCCAGGGACATGCATGGCACTGTGCCCTGGCCAGGTCTGCACCGCCCGGCACGACCCTCCTCAGTACCAGACCAGCCCCTGGAGAAAGCTCAGCCTTCATTTCTTGAGAGCTTTATATGCGTCTGTTGAGAGCACAGTGGGATCACAAGACAGACAAAGCTAGCTGCAGCTCCAGAACATTAGCTGGTCAAATAAAATTGGGTTTTAGCATGCTAATTACCATACATCAGCCAGCACATGATGGAGCACACCCTTTTTATGCTACAAACCTGCCAGTCTTTGAGATGTTTCCAATATGCCAGAAGACACAGCAGGGCAGAGCTGACCTAGGCAGCCTCAAGGGCCCTGGCGAGGGTCACCCAGTGCCCCCCAGCATGCATGCAAACAGCACCAGCGTCGCTGAAAAGCAAGTCCCTGGGACAGGGACCGGACCAGCGGAAGGCTCATCCAGCTTGGGCCACGTGCTTGGAAAGGGAAAGCTAATGGGTAGTTCATCGCCAGGACACAAGAATGGCCCTATGGTGAGATGGGGATGGCTGGGTCGCCTTGGGGATGGTGGCACCCCAGCCCAGCCCTGTAGGGTGCCACCACGCCCCGGGCAACCCAACCACCCCTTGCCTTGACTTGTGCCTAGGACAGCTCTTGTATGGCGGCGTTTATAGGGTCAGACAGGGTTAGCTGGGACATCAGCAAATAAGTCTTTGCCTTGCTGGGGCCAGTCCCCCAGCAGGGTCAGACACGCTTGCTGGAGAGGAGTGGAAAATTCCTCTCACCGTGCGGGCACTCCCTGCAGCCTGAGCACATCAGCTGTCGTCTCGCAGGACTTGGCATGCCCTGGAGTGTTTATCAACACCATTTCGCAAGGGCCACAGCACATGGCTTGGCAGGGGGACCCAAACCGCCTGGGGAACCC
>NW_009217700.1:3696-5042 GCF_000690835.1 Fulmarus glacialis
CACAAGCCGCTTGGGCAACCGACTCTGCTGAAAGCCAGTGCTCTTGGGAAACGATCTTGCAGCCTGCCCCAGGCAGCGAGTCATGGCTAGGAGTCCAGTGCGGGGCTGTCATCATCGAAGTGGCCATCAGCACCTGATGGCCATCAGCATTTTCTCCTCCTTTCTGGCCTCCTGAATTCAAGGCACTGAGCCCTGAGCTTCACAGTTGGCCCTATCTCAGTCCTGCAGACCCCTTCTCCCCGCTCCTCGCAGGGCTGGCTAACACACAGGGCGAGTCTCTCTTGCTAGGTACCCATCACCCAACTACCAGCCAAAAAATCGAGAGTTTAGCACCAATCCCACCAGTTTCTTCCAGCCTCTCTGCCTGCCCATCCCTAGGTGTGTTATTGCGCCGTTAAACTCTGCATGCTGGGATGCTCCATCTCATGCGACTCTCCCAGCATGCCCTTAGCATGTACACAAACATGGGATAGTGCCAGTCTCCAAGGCACTGTTCAATTCTCGGGTCCACGGAGCAGATCCCAGCTCCAGTGCCCATCCCCGAGTCACATCTGCGTCCAGAGCTCCCCATAAACCTGCAAACACACCTCTTTGGTGTTTCACCAGGTTTCACCTGGCAGGGTTGTAAATGACCTCAGTACGCTGGGCCCCCTTGCCCAAGGCATGCTGCTCCTTCTCCAGAGGAGAAACAGCTTGGGGGGGGAGGTACCCCACTCACTCTGAGGGGTTTGGAGGTATCAGCAGGAGCAACACCATGAATATGATGATGGCACACCTGGCTGAGGGCTGCTGTGCAGGCACGGACCGGGCGGCCACACGCTGCTTGAGAGATTACACAGGCCAGCGGGGCCAGCCGGGCCAGCCTACCCCAGTTAACTTCAGATGTGCAGAACTGGCACGAAGAGTCCCCTCGGGCAGGGGAGGAAGCGGGCACATCCCGGATGACACTGGCTGGGCAGGACAGGGGACACGGAGCTGCAAGCAGGCCAGCCCTGGAAACTGGTGTTAGCCCTGCCATTGCCCCGGCTGGTGCTGAAAACGGCCCACCCTACCCCATGGTGCTGTACATGGTCACGATGGGCAGGTGGTCACCAGGAGGATGCTGACAAGGCATAGCGTCAGGAACGATGTTCTGCACTGCCAGAGACGCCCTGGAGCCCAGGAAATGTCTCAGCTGTTCCTGAAATCTCGAGATGCACCCCAAGGCCCTGCTCAAGTGGGAAAGGGGTAGCGGGTTCATGGAGTGGGTGTCACCCCTCCCAGGGGTAAAGTAGCAAAGCGTGCCCCCCCCGCAGCCCCTCAAAGGGGCCAGCAGCTCCCCTTGGCACCAAGGGGTTGCAGGGCCG
>NW_009217700.1:5251-5608 GCF_000690835.1 Fulmarus glacialis
GCGGGCTCATGGGCGCAGGGCGGCTTTCGTGCAAGCCAGCCAAGACGTTCGTCGGAGCAGAGGCATGCATAAACATTTTGTTTAATCAAGGACTCTGGGTGAACACAGTGTACTCTGGCTCCGTGCAGCGGGAACAGCTGCGGCCCTGCAGGGCAGGGGCCGGGGACGCCGAACGGCGGTGGCAGAGCGACCTCCCGTGGCACTGCCCTGGCCCCGGGGTGCTCAGCACCGTTGCTGCGATGGCAGCGGGCAAAGCGAGCCTGAGAGCACCCATCTTCCCCGGCCCACAGCTCTGCTCTGGAGGGAAGCCGTCCCCCTGCTGACAGCAGCTCCAGCCGCCTCCAGGAGGGCAATCAC
>NW_009217700.1:6042-6245 GCF_000690835.1 Fulmarus glacialis
ACTGTTTTTGGCCCGGCCCTTCTGCAGTCAGGCCGGGAGAGCTTTGGCTGCAAAACCCACGGCAGTTCTGCCAGTGGGTCTGCGGGTGGTGGCCCCATAGCAGCATTTTACCCAGACCTCTGCAGTGCCAGCTTAGTTCCAGGGGACCATCTCCACAAAAAAGACTCCCACAACAGGGGAATGCCAGTCACCACCACCTTGCC
>NW_009217700.1:6440-6753 GCF_000690835.1 Fulmarus glacialis
ATCGTCCATGCACGTCTCGGGGACCTGCTGTGGCCCGTCAGAGTGGCGAGCTGGATAACCTGACAGCCTGGTAGCTAGCAAGAGCTCGCTGCAGAAGACAAGGACTTGGGGAGCTAAGGGAAGGATGCCTCTTTCTGAGAGCTGTTAGCAGCAGTTAAATAAACAATGCAGTGAATAAATCAAATATCGCCTTGTCTCAGTTGTGGCTTGCTACAGTTTTTATTTCCAAGAAGAAAAGCAGCCCAGCACATGCTGCCATGCCCGGCTGCCGTTCAGCTCCTCCTGGGTGCAGCTCCCGGTGAGGGCTGCGGGG
>NW_009217700.1:6849-12892 GCF_000690835.1 Fulmarus glacialis
GTCTCAGGAGAAAAAAAGCCACTCTTTGTATCTCTAACTGGAATTGGAAACGGTCTCCCGCTGCCCACAGCTCCAGCAGCCCCAGAGCCCAGTGCGAGCCAAGCCCCCACTGACAGCGGGGCTGCCACTAACCGGGTGCTGTACCGTCCCCACCGGGACCTGAGAGCGGGTCACAAAAAAAAACAGCCAGGCCTGCCGAAAGCATTCCCAACATCGCTATAAAATGCAGGGTGTTGATGGCAAAACTTCTCCACCTCGTGGGGACTGCGGGGCAAGCACGGGCACCTGCTCACACCTGCACCTTTAACAAAGGGAGACAGCTTCCCAAACCATCTCGGGGAGCAAATGGACCGTGAGATGTCCCCGAGGGCTGCCCCATGCTGGAGCTCAGGTTCATCTGTGCTCCTGCACAGATCAAGTCCAAGTGCACAGGTAAAGTCCAAGCCGGGTGGCCTTTCCCATGAGGAGAGAGCGCTCCAGCCACTGCCTCTGCAGAGCAGCACCCTGCACCCATTGCGTGCCCCCGAAAACAGCCCCCCACCAAACATGTCAGTGATGGGGTCCTTGCAGACACTCCCGGGATCACCGTATTCCCAGACAGGCAGCATCGGATCCCCTCTGGGCCCTCCTGCCCCTCTAGGTATGGGGTGCTCAGGCCCCCAAAGCCACATTGGGGTTTAGCTTTGGCCCCCCCACACTGGGGGCCACTGGGGGAACCAAGGTGCCAGCCGTGGCATCTCCACCCTGTTCCCCTCCCCGGCTGTCCCCAAGGCTGGTCACGCAGGGAAAAGGGTCAGCAGCAGGACCTGGGTGGCCGTGGAGCCATCCTGCCCCCCGGCTCACCCCAGAAGCAATAACCAAGTCCTCGAGAGCTTCTCTGGCGATAGCAGAGCACCCAAAGCCAGACCTCTCCAGTGAGCACCAGCCCTGCTCCCCGGCCACCCGGGCACACAGGGAGGGAGGGATGAAATGGCTCTGCCCCCGCCTGCCAGGGAGCTGCAGCTCCTGGCACACAGCGACCCCGATGCCTCCTCGGGAGGCTCCTCTGCATCCTGGGGCAGCCAGGACAGAGGGACAAGCCAGGCTGCAGAGCTCACCCAGATTGGCCCTGTCCCTGCCCTCCCCACTGGACAGGCAATGCAACCGCTTCAGTCCCCCTCCCCAGGGATTGTTCTCCCCCTGTGCCCAGCCAGGCTCCCCTGGTCTGGTTGAAGAGACTGGGCCAGCATTTCATTTACCAATATTGGCCAGTTTGGAGGGAATCGCAGCCCCAGATCTAGCGATACCCTCCCCAGCATGGCAGAGATGATGGCATGAAAGAGCATGAATAAAATGGCCGATTGCAAAGCAAACATCTGCCTCTTCCCTAATTCTAAAGCCAGCGCTTCAGTGAGCAGCCCAAGGAAGGGAGCTGGCACAGAAACCCACCTGGAAGGGAGCTGGCATTTCCCTAGCAAGGCTGGACTGACATTGCCAACCTTGCACCACCAGGCAACAAACCCTGACCATAGCACATGCTCCAGGCTGGGACATGGGTCCCCAGGCACTTTGTGGCAAAGGCCTTGCTGCAGCCACACTGCCAACCACGGCTTTGACCCACCACAAGCACAGCACTCCCAGCACCGGGTTGGGCAAGCTATATGTCCCATCTGGGTGATCCTTGGCCCTGCTCATTGGGGCAGCAGAGATCTATTTTTAAATATCTACATCTATTTATATGTGTAGGCAGACACACCCAATTTGCAAAGAGATTTCTAACTTTCAGGTGAAAGTCTGTTGCCTGATATACTACTACAAGTACCCATGCTCTCCACTGCTCTAACTGGGAGTCCCAGTCTCCCCCAGCAGCTGCTCAACGGAGGGATTTGAGCTCAGGCACAGGAAACAGGTCTGGACTGACCTTTCCAGAGGCTTCATCCCCAGTAACCCCTCTGGGGACACAGTGGCTCCTGCTCCACATGCACAAGTTGCTCATCATGGGAGAGCGAGGCTGGGAAGCCCCCAGCAAGGGTGAAGAGCACCCAAAATGCAGGGAGGCTTTCTCCAAACACTTCCAGCAGCTCCGTCCCCAGGACAGGCTGCAATGCAAGTGGAGAAAACAACCCAGCTTCCCTCTGCACTTACTCAGCTCAATGTCAAAAGTACTAATCAAACACATTTGCTTCCAAAGCACATGAATAAACTTCACGAACTTTTCTCCATGCTCCCCGGAGAGGGCAAGCAGTTGCCTCTCTCCTCTGCCCCACGTCTCCTGCCCTTGCTACTAGCCTTGCCAGCGGGATCTGCCCAGGGAGGCTCCAGGCGACATTTCTGCCTGCAGGGCTTCTAAACAGGCTTTTTTAGTTGTTTTCCCCAAATGCAGCCACAGCTCCAGGAAGGATATGTCACTGCTCTGAAGGTGCATGGTGCGCCTGTCCTACATCTCAGGAGGGGGTTACAAATCCAACCTAGGAAGCAGGAACGGTCTCCCAGCACCATCCCAACCCTCGTCTGCTCCCTCGAGAGACTCCTTCCCCACCCTGGGCACAGCAGGGTCTTGCCCCCAGGCACCGGGGCCCTGAGATTCCCAAAAGGAGCAGAGCGCCTTCACCCCCATTTCCCAAGGGAAGCCAAGGTCATCTGAAGGAAGCGGGTGCTCCCATCACACAGAGAAATAAATGCCTCACATGCGCCTGTCAGATTCTGCTGCTTCACTTTAGACACTGTTTTGCAAGAAGAAGGAGAATCCAACCCCTTCCTTAGACCCTCTGTCCCGCCCAGTGCAGCCCTGGACACCCCAGCCCAGCCGGAGGAGGATGCACAGCAGCAGCGGGAGCAGCCGGACCGATCCTGCTTTTACTGGAGGCTGCAGAAACTGGTGAAGTGCCCCGGGGGCCTCCGAGTGCCCCTCTGCGCATTCAAGGAGCCTCCGCACGCCATTCTGCACAGCCCAGGGGCCTCCAGGTGCCTTTCTGTGTGCACCTGGGGCCTCCAGTGCCTTCCTATGCAATGCCAGGACCTGCGATTGCTGCTTGAGAGAGCAGAGACCCTTCTCTGCAAACCCCGGGTGTTACAACACGGGTGCTCAACAGCCACATAACACTGGCCCGGCTTCTGGCAAGCTCGCAATGAGACAGCTAATGGAAACGCAGAGCACAGCATCCCTCAGTGGTGGATCTGGTTAAGAGCAGCCTCGGAGGAACCGCCTTTAAACTTGGGGTTTTTTCCTGAGCTGAGCTGGGAATTAAGCATCTGAGTTGTTATGTTTAAATCTGAACCTTTAAATGTCCCTTCCCTCTTCCCCCACCCCAACATTGTTCCACACAAAACCCAGTTTTCTTCTGAACCTTTATTTTAAGGGTAAGTTTTAAATGACTCATTTTGCAAAGGAAAGAATTGTGCTGTCAGGCTCTTTTTCTTCTTTTAATTTCCCGAAAGGTATTTTTTCTGCATTGGGGAAAACATTCAGAACAGCTTTGGTGAGTTTGGTGAAGGCAACCAGAACACAGTATTGTCGACCAGCATACGCCTCTTTGCTTCCCACCCGCCTGGAGCTCTGCTGCTGAGCCTGTTTCATGGTTTCCTGGCCAATTAGGGGTTACAACACGCATACACACAGCGAGCAGAACCGCTCCAACTTTCCGTCGTTCTTGCTAATCTCACGTGTTTTTTTAAGCCTTTGGTAATAACGAAATGACTGGGGATAATGACAGGCATAAATTCCAGGAGAGCAAGACCCTGAATCATGTTTTTCATCTAACCAGCTGGTGTGCCCTAGGATAAGGCAGTAGGACGGGTTTGGATGTGTGAGCTTCGTTGCGTATTTCCAACCTCCTTGCTTTTGGCTGCCTGTTTTTTAATCAGATTGGAATTAACTGGCTTCTTAGTGTGCGTATGGGGTGCTGTTTGCTTGTTAGGCTTTATTTCTAGAGCACCTTCTATCCCATTTTTCATGGAAATGAAGCTCCACTGGGCTCAACTCCCAGAAAGCTCACCAGCTTGACCTCATGAGAAACAGCACGAGCTGCTATCTGGGGCAGCGCTGGTATACAGCGTGATTAGCAGGGATGCGGGGAGCTCATGACAAGTACGTGGCAGCTGATCTGGTATGGATTTCACAGCTCTGTTCTCGGAAGTTGAAAGACAAAGATTAAGGGAGACACTTTCCATGGCAAGCAAGACACCAAAGCTGGGCTGCTTAGGGAAGATGTCTGCTAAAGCTCCTGAGCAGCAAAGTAAGCAGAGACCCGGGACAGAAGTGGTTTTGCTCACGCTCCTCTCTGCCAACATTTGGGCAGGACTTGAGGGGAAAAAATGGCAAATCCACCAAGAGACTGAGGAAAAAAAAGACAAAAGCAGTACTAGGATTGCATTTAGAAGGGACTTTCTCTCCCTGGCTCCTGTCAGAGAACCCATTTTACCGTTCTAGCTCTGGAAGAAACCTGTGGGACAGCTGGCTTACCCAGGCCACTCCTAAGCTCTGAGGAAACCTTGTCATCCCTCGTTCCAGATCTGCAAACTGAAGGTTTTTTCTGCCAACGCTGCCAGAAGATTTCACAAGCCAGGTTTTAACAAGTCCTGACTTACAGTTTCTTCTAAGCAGGTGAATTTGGGGCTCTGTTAAGCTGCGCTTGCATAGAGATGCAGGTACGAGAAAAGGTTAGGGCACAGGCACAAACCTTTCCAACCTGTACCTGTTGTAATCTGAGGGCATGCAGGTGCTTAGATATTGTGGGGGAAAAGGCAAAGGCTACGTAAGGATCCAGATAAGGCCACAGGTGTTTCAGCAATGTCAGGGAAATGGAAAACGCGGCTTTAAACCTGCCTTTGCGCTGTCCGCCGCACGAACGCTGGCCTGCCCGAGGAAGCGCCAAGCCCAGCACTGCTTGTAACCTGTCCGAGTGGGCTGGTGTGTGCCGTCAGGGCAGGCCTGCCGAGGAAAAAGGAGAAACCGGGTGATTAAAATCAGCAGGGGACAAATGTTTCCCTTGTCCTTGTGGGAGTATGGGAGTCCCCCACCTTTTACAGCTGGAGGGGCCCTTCTGAGCCCCTCAGAGGCACCTAGTGACTAAACCCACTAGTGGATGGAGCAGCTTTCTGTGCTTCCCTAGGGCAAAGGAAACTAACTCCAAGCAGGGAAAGCAGCTTTCCCCTTCCTTCTCTCCTCTCCTCCATTTGCATTAGGCAGGGAAAAAAAGGTCTCTCTGATAAGAGTTTGTAAAAAAAGAACTGTTATCAAGACGACTTTCCTTTTATATTCAGCTTCGGTTTTTATGGGACAGAGGTCAACCCAATATCCTCCCAGGGTGTGTATGCTGCAGATTATTTTTATAAACGCTGACTTGTTGACTTTGCAGTCATAAAAGATTTTCACAAGAAACCTCTCTTCCCTTGCTTTTCATTGATAACTTAATTGCCAACTATGTGGATGGAAAGATGTAATAAGGCCAGCTCAGATGCCACTTAAGTACTTGCTTTAAAACACATGATTTTTTTTTCCAGCATTACTGATTCTTGTACCTTCTGTCTTGAGGGTTGAGGATTATCCCATGCTCTTCTAGTTCCGTAATAAAGCAACTGAAAAACCTCAGTGCTTGTTTGAAAATGAGTATGTTAATGGTTGTGTTTTATAAGGGGAAAAGCCTGAGAATGAAGCTCAGTGTTTAAAACTGAAAGGAACAATATAATTAGATAGCGACTTTAAGCTGATCAGCGCTAAGGTCCTGCAGGTTGGTAACACCCGCTCCGTCTGTCTGCGGAGCTAGGCCTCAAGGACAGACTTTTGGATGTAGACGCGCAACCTCTGCAGGAAACAGAAGCATCTCCTCCTCTCCCGCAGCACGGGACGCTCCCGCAAGCAATCCAGAGGTGCTGTGGATGCGCTCAACGATGCCGCAGTTCAGCCCCAGCCCTTCGGGCTCCTTCCACACCTTGCCCACGGCAGCTCGTCGGTGAAGACCTTTCCACAGAGTCGGACTGCGCTGCCCTAGACGCGCCTCAGGGGACACGCAGCCCTTCCTCGCCAGCCTGGCTGTAACCAGCGGCTCAGCTGCCGCATTTGCCC
>NW_009217701.1:0-1429 GCF_000690835.1 Fulmarus glacialis
TGCTCCCCCAGCCTGCCTGCCTGCTCCGCCGGTCTGATCTCCGGCCAGCTCTGCGCCGTGCCGCGCTGATTTATATCTCAGCCTCTTCTTGCTACCTGGTCATGAGCCATGCGGGCGTTAGGGGCCGGGGCGGATGGGTTAGAGAGAAAAAAAAATCACAGCAACTCTTGGATTTACGAACTGAGAAGTTGGGCAGGAGCCCAGCAATCCGGGGGGGCTCGTGGTGCTGAGTGGTGTGTGTTAGGGGGCAAAATCCACATGTCCCTAGACACCAGTGGGCTGGGTTTTAGGGAAGGACTGGACAGTTCAGGGGCTGATGGACTCCAGCCACGTTTGGACGCTGCGAAAGGAAAACGTTGCGTCCTCCAAGCATGCAAGCATGGAGCCGTCCCAGCCCACGGCAGCGCTGACGTGTGACACCCCACCAGCCACCCCGTCCCTCTTGCTGTCTGCCACCTCCTCGGCCGCAGGGACATGCACCCTCCTACCTCTGCATCCCCACAGGGGCTCTCCGAGTCCCACCTCGCTGGCACCCCATGGGGTTTTCCTGTCCTGCCCTGCTCATGGCCCAATTCTGCACCATGGGGCGAGCCACAGAGCACCCCACTTCAGCACGGGAAGTCCTGCAACGTGTGGGGCTCAAGTGCCCCACGGGATGTGCAGCAGAAGCTCAGAGTACCATCAGGGGTCCCTTCCCAGAGCTGTGCCTGCCTTGGGGTGCCCTGAGGACATTCCCTGGCTCTGGCATCCTCCCCGCACCACCGAGGGGGTGGAGAAGGGAGGGGGTACGGAGATGAAACAGGCAGCCCATGACCCTGACACCCTTTGGTGACAGCCACCGAGACCATGGTGACTGTCACTGAAGTCCCCTGGGCCAAAAGCTGCCAAGTCCCCAGTCGGCACCATCGAGCATCTGTCCCCCTGCCCAACCCCAGGGAACACGTCCACCCCACGGCTGGACCTAGGGGTTGGAAAACACCCAAGTGCCAGGCTCTGAGCACCCATGCGTGCGAATATTTGGGGCCAGAGAAGCATGTGCAAACCCCCGCGCAGCACAGAGCCACCCATGCAACCCATGCAGTCCACGCAGCCCATGGAGCGCGCCCCAGCCCCTGCAGAACATCCTTCCTCCCTGTTTGTCATGTCTGAAGGCTACGCGGAGAAGCTGGACTCTCAGCTGCTGAGGAAGGCAGTGTCGTGCTGCTCTGGGGGGGGACTTTTGGCCATTGTGGTACCCAGGACCTGCACAGCCCTTGTCCCATGGGGCTGTGAGGGGCAGAGCACCTCCAGGGCAGGGTGATGGGGTGGGGGAAGCAGAGGGGGAGGCACCTGGGAGAGCTGGCAAAGTACAAGCTGAAGGGGTTTGATTGTTCCATAAACTGGAGATGGATGTGGGTGTCAAGGCAGCCCTTGCAGGGGAGCGGCTGGG
>NW_009217701.1:1675-2538 GCF_000690835.1 Fulmarus glacialis
CCCGTCGCGGGCCCCATAAAAGCACCAGCCTTCCTCTGTGCTCTTTCCAGTGACCATCTGTCCATCACTAATTGATGCCACTGGGCTCGTGCACGGCCACGTGGGCAACCCAGCAACCCTCTGGGGTATGCACAGCCATGGCACCGGGCATCCCACACCTCCACCCAGATGGAGAGGCTTAGGGACTTCCCTCCGGCATCAGTTTGTCCAGGGGACAGTGTTAGTCCCACCCTGAGGGCCAAGGCCATGCCAGGTATGCCCTGTACTGGTCTTTGGAAATGCAAGCCCACCTGCCCGGTGCATCAACTACCACCACACACGTTACCCAGGGCTCCAGGACTGGCTAAAACATTGCTAGAACTGGAAGAACGCAGCCTGGAGATGCCTGGCCCTGCAGAGGATCCAAACCCAGCTCGGACCTGGTCTTTCCCATCACCTGTCCCAGCTCAGTGGCAAGTGCAAGGGCAAGGGACCTGTCTAAGCTGCCCTTCCACCTCTGCACCTCCCTCTTGGCGAGGGAAGGCAAGCAAGATCATGCAGAGGTCTGTGGGCTCGGGGTGGCCAGCCAAGCCCCTGCCTTGGGGACACGCATCCCCCCAGCCTCCCCATGGAGGGGTGATGGGGACACCCCAGCGCAGCGGTTGCACTGAGCTGGCCCAGCCCCAGCTCCAGGATCCCAACAGGACAGGGTGATGCGCCCCATGAAGCCGGCACAGCCAGGGCACAGCCAGACCCCTGTCCCCAGGCAGGGGACAAGGACAGCACCCCGAGGAACTGCACCACAGCAGCAGGACAGCACGTGCTGAGTGGGGGAGCCCTCCAGTGCCAGCCCACGTCCCGGGACAAAGTCCAGCCTCAGCACC
>NW_009217701.1:2759-3135 GCF_000690835.1 Fulmarus glacialis
CGGGCCAGCCCGGGAAGGCGATGTTTGGAAAAGCACCGGCTAATTTGGGACTGGATCCATGCGGGTCGAGGCTTGGGGAAGGCACGACCCAGCTGCAGCCCGGAGGGCAGTGGAGCCGGTGGGGGGATGCGGGGGCATACCCTGCCTCTGGTTTATCTTGTAAATGAAGGTCAGGCTTCAATTAGTGGTGGAAACCACGTTGGGAGGGTGAAAGCCACTGTTAGAGGCCCGGCCACAAAGCTGTCCAGTGGTCACCGCAGTGCTGGGGAAGGAGGTGCAGAGCTCGGGGAGCAGGACTGCACCCATGCCGGTGGCTGCAAAGGGGACAAAGTCCCTGTGTGCGGTGGCAGGAGCTGTCACAGGGCTGCAGCCCCCC
>NW_009217702.1:0-4302 GCF_000690835.1 Fulmarus glacialis
GGTGGCAGGGCGCTGGCCGTGGGCGCTGCCTGTTTGCCGGTGTGCTGGAGCGTGAGGGCATGAGGGTGCCTGCGGGGATTTGGCAGACACCGGCACTGCCGAGGAAGGAGGTCTCTCTTGGACCGTCTGCCGTTGCTTGCAGAGCACCGTGTAACCTGTCCTGTTCTTCTCCCCCAGGACCTGTTTGGAAAGTCAGACCCCTTCTTGGAGTTTTATAAACCAGGTGACGATGGGAAATGGATGCTGGTCCACAGAACGGAGGTGAGCACGGCTCTAACCCAAGCTGCTGAGACACCACCATCCTTACGTCAGCTCCCCTTGCCCTTTATGGCATTATCTCATCAATCACCCATAAAACGGGGCGGGATCCAGGGATTTCAAAACCTCACGGCTGGCGGCTGAGGCGCCTGGCCTCCAGCAGATGAAGGTTTACGGAGGCCAATAAGGTCTTGAGACCTTTTCTGTACTGCTGACTGCCGTGTCTATCAAGCAGAGAGGGAGATGGTCTTTTAACCCGTGTTAACCTCCTGGCTCGGCCTGGGGTGGGCTGTGCCCTGGGCCACTCGCCCTCCACGAGCAGGAGCAGCGGGACGAGCTGCGGCCTGGGGAGATGGTGGAGAGAGGCGGTGGGAGGTGGCCAGGGAAAACGGCAGTGGGGAAAGGTTAAAGCGAGCATTTGCCAGATCCTCAGCTAACCTGGGAGGATGCTCAGGCGTCAGCGCATGAGCACTCAGGCTCGTGTCTAACGGAGCCGTGTCCCTGGCCGGGGAGGCAGAGACCTGTACCAGGGTCCTGGTGGGGACATGGGCAGCTGACCCCTTCCTGTCCCTCATTTATACCTGCTGCGATATTTTGATCTGAGCTCCCTTCTGGTTACGTTCTCAAGCTGCTAAAGCCAGTGATATTATGGATAAGAGGCACAGCATGGGCAGGGAGAAGCAGGCTGGCTTCTGCTTTAGCACCAGGCTAATAAGTACTTTTCAACGGCTTTTTTTCCCCCCTCCTTAAAGCTTGTTTCAAGGCTTTTTTTTTCCCACGTGGCTCCCGGCAGCTGGCAGAAAGAGGAGGGGGCAACTGCTGCAGGAGGGACTCCCCCGTGTCGGAGGAAGAGGGTCCCATCACACCCCATCTCACCTCCCTCTTTTTCCTGTCCCCATCTCACATCCCTCCTTTTCTTGTCCCCTCAAGGCTTGGTTAAGGAGCCTGTTGTCCCACCACGGCAAATTGCTGTAACAAAACACAGGGAACTCGAGGAAGGAGAAGGCGGTATTTATTTACAAAGTCTCTCTGTACGTTGGGTTTTCCCACTGCTGTGCAGAGTCCACCAGGATTTCCTTCGCTCGCACACCCACCTGCACACGAGCACCGGGGTGCGTGTACCACCATGTGTCCTCTGGTACCGATACGGGCCGTCCTTCTAACCCTAGCTCTGCTGTTTATTTTTCGGTGCTTTCCCACACATGTTTCAGCGCATATTTAATTCCTACCAACCTTAATATTTCTCTTATATTTCTGCGGGAGCGGGCTGGGACCGTGTTTGGATGTTTCCTCCTGGTTTAGTGTGGGTAGCTGGGCTTTGACTCACCAGGACGTATTTCTCAGACGTGGGGATTTTGAGTGACCTCCAGCCCTTCCTCCGGGAAGAGGCGTGGGAATTGGGAACGCGGCTGTGCACCTACAAGGATCCCTGTGGGATCTCCTATAAGCAGGTCGGGTTTATGGGGAGCAGATGTATACGCTGATTGTTCCTCTGGGTTGCTGCTCAGTTCCTCCACTGTCCTGTCTTGCTGGATAAGGGTCTAGCCAGCTTTTCTTTCAAGTAAGGGGTGCTCCAACAGCCTTCTCCTTACCAGCCCTGAATGTATCCCGCTGCCCTCGGAGCAATCCCATACCAGGCAACCATCTTTGTGTTTTGAGGCCGGATACGAGGAAATAAGGTTCCCCATCCTCGCAGCTTTTGGTGCAGGAACGTAACCAGCTCTCAGTCCGATGCTGGCATTTCTCATGCCACCATGGAGGTGTCTGGCAGGGAAGGATTAGTGCGCTCGTTGCAGCCTGTTATTTAAGCGCAAATGTGAACGCCCAGCTGGGCACCATGCAACGGAGACGCCAGATCCTTCCCCACCCACCCTGGGGACCCGGCGGCTGGCAGCCTGCGGGCACCATCTCGGGGCGCGTGGGCTCCCCTGCTCTTCCCAGCCTCCCGCAGGAGGTGTTTACAAATTCTCGACTAAACTGTGCTGGCAGTGTCAGGGTTTCCCCCGGTCTCACGCAAGAGCCTGTCTGTAAAACAAGACACCCGTTCCAGGTCCCGCGTGGCTGTTTGCCGGCAGCAGCAGCCATGGACCTCTTCCTCGCTGGGCTGCGCTGCTGCTGCTTCGGCTGCCGAGGTCCGAGGTCGTCCACACCAGATATCCCTGTGTTTACCTCGCACAGAGAAGGGTTAATCTGCTGCCCGTGTCTGACTTTCCTAACATTCAGGTGAATCTCTCTTTTTGAGCACAAGATCTTTGTGAAAGGGGGTCTTCACCTGCAGGCATCTCCGACGTACACAGCATGTGCTGGAGGCTGCTAGCGTTTGCTCAGGTTTCCACCAAGCGACTGCATCCTCTCAGGAAATGTCAAAAAGCATCAATTAATATTTCTCCAGCTCGGGCAGCAGATGTCACGCTGATGAGGCGAGAGAGCTGGATGTGCCCAGGGCTGTTTGGCTTTCTCGGCTGGTTGCGGCATCCCACTGCTCCATCTCCTTGGTGGTCAGACCCCAAGATGTAGGCTGCGCTGGGGTGCTGGGTGGAAGTAAGCAATGAGTAGGGTGCAGGTTTGTTTCATTGCCCCTGGAGGTGCTTAAATCACCCAACACGATGTAAGCGAATCTGTTGTGTCTAAGCTAAGGAGCAGAAGAGGGCTGAGATGGGGCTTTCTGCAGCTTGCCTGGCGTGCCCCACCAAGAACCTGGTCCAGGCTTGCTCTTGGAGATGTTTCCCCACTTTGTGCTAATGTCCCCCTGCAGAAGTACCCATTGTAATGGCATCCCTCCGTTCCCACCCTGCAGGTGATCAAGTACACGCTGGACCCTGTCTGGAAGCCGTTCACTGTGCCTTTGGTGTCACTGTGCGATGGAGATGTCGAGAAGCTGATAAAGGTAACGGGGGGCCCTTTGGCTTGTATCGTGGTGGTCGGTCTCTGGGATCGATCGTTAAACATCTAAAACCCTATGGCTTGTTTATCAAAAAAACCCAAACAAACTAAACCAGAACCACCCCCAAAACCAAAAAAAACCCCTTGTTTGGGGTCTTCAACAAGGAGAGGTTGGCAACTTCAGCAGGTCTCCTCAGAGGAGGTCATTACTGCGTCTGAGGCTGGTTTGTGCTTCTTCCACCCTAGGTGATGTGTTACGACTACGACAGCGATGGGGGACACGACTTCATTGGGGAGTTTCAGACCTCGGTGGCCAGGATGTGCGAAGCCCAAGATGCCTCTCCGGTAAGTGCCAACACGCTTTCGGGGAAGAATGAGGACAGGGCTCCTCGGGGCTGATGGTGGATTTTGGTACTTGCACTGAGACCCTCAACCTGTGCCGAGAAGAAGCCAAGTCCAACCCCCTTTCTCCTCCCACCCGCACCATGAGTGACCCAGGCCACTGTTGTAGCTAAAGCGTCTGAGCTAGAGAGAGGGCTAAGGCAGTCTTGGCTGAAAATGGACCTCTGCTGAGATGTTTGAAGCAGTACCCATGTTTTGGGGGTGCCCTGTGATTTGGGGGTCAGATGGGGAGGTGTGACATGCTGCTGGGGCTGCTGGTCCCCAGCTCCCGTGCAACTCCACACCGGTTTTGTGGCCAAAGGTGTCCCCATCTTCCCTCCGAAGTGCTGGCCAAAAGCCTTGGCAGATGCCACCTGATTGAAGGCATGTCGTGAAGACTCCTGGATAAGCAGAGCTTTTCACTGCCGTCATTGCTAGGATTACAAAACCAAGAGGAGGTCTTGGCCAAGACGTGGGGGTGTGTAAAACACCATGCATGGTACAATTAGAAAAGTTTCCTGGCTGGGGAAACCGAGGCACAAAGACATGAAGTGTCCTGTCCAGGACTGCATGAACTGATGGTGCCAGAGGCAGGTGTTGAACCTGTTTTCCCACTGGATTTGCAACCTACCAGCCTAGCAATAAAATCTTCTTTTCTCTCGATGGGCCCCTGAGAGATGCTGGTTAGAAGAAAGTAAACCTCGCCTTGCTGTGTGCCTGTGCTGCCGTGCCCCCGTGCATAGCATGGGTCCAGCTGGGGACGGGGTCTCTCTGCCTCTT
>NW_009217702.1:4344-5392 GCF_000690835.1 Fulmarus glacialis
CCGTTCCCCAGCTGACGCCACGCTCCGAGCGGAGCTGCCGTGGGCTCCGGGTGGAGGGAGGTGGCTCCAAAAGCAAGCGGCAGCTGCTCGCCTCCGCTGCGCATCGCCCTTCCGCATCCCTTCTCCCTGGGGTGGCTCCTCGTGACCCCTGTCATCCTTTCCTGTGGCTGATGAGGGTAAATACAGAAGCGGGGACAGAGATGCTCTTGCCGTAGACCAGGCACCACATGGTGACATGCTTGCGGGTTGGGAGCAGCACTGTCCAGCCACAGCCTGGCCGAGATGGGGGGAAAGGCTCATTGCCATCTCCACGGCCATGACCGGGCTGGTCTGAGCAGGTCCAGGGCCATCACTGGATGGTCTGGGCATGTCCAGGGCCATCACTGAGGTGGTCTGAGCAGGTCCGGGGCCATGACCGGGCTGGTCTGAGCATGTCCAGGGCCATCTCTGGATGGTCTGGGCATGTCCAGGGTCATCACCAAGCTGGTCTGAGCAGGTCCAGGGCCATCACTGGATGGTCTGGGCATGTCCAGGGCCATCACTGAGGTGGTCTGAGCAGGTCCGGGGCCATGACCGGGCTGGTCTGAGCATGTCCAGGGCCATCTCTGGATGGTCTGGGCATGTCCAGGGTCATCACCAAGCTGGTCTGAGCAGGTCCAGGGCCATCACTGGATGGTCTGGGCATGTCCAGGGCCATCACTGAGGTGGTCTGAGCAGGTCCGGGGCCATGACCGGGCTGGTCTGAGCATGTCCAGGGCCATCTCTGGATGGTCTGGGCATGTCCAGGGTCATCACCAAGCTGGTCTGAGCAGGTCCAGGGCCATCACTGGATGGTCTGGGCATGTCCAGGGCCATCACCCATCTCGTGTGGGAGCTACCCGCTAGCGAGTCTGGGCTCTGCCTGGGTTTATTCAGAGTTAGGGGATTTTGTCAATAGATCTGTATTTTGATTTTGTTCAGTCAGTGACATGCAACGTTCACATTCAGGAAACTTAAGGCATTTAGTATTTAGAATTTTCCCATTTTCCTGCAGCTGGAAGAATGGACA
>NW_009217703.1:0-395 GCF_000690835.1 Fulmarus glacialis
CCCTCGTCACTCAGGGGGTTTTGGGTTCAGGTGACGGGGCCCGTGTCCCGCAACGGGGTGGCCACAGAGGCGAGGACTGTCCCAGGGAGGTGTCGTGTCCCGTGTCCCACCTCAGGATGGCCCCATGTCCCCACAGCGGGCACTGGGAATGTCCCCAGGGATGTCCCATGGTGTCCCACCCTAGGGAGGTCCCATGTCCCCACAGTGGGAACTGGGACTGTCCCGAGGAGTGGCCCAAGGTATCCCACCCCAAGGAGGTCCCATGTCCCACCCCAGGGAGGTCCCACGTCCCCACAGTGGGCACTGGGACTGTCCCCAGGGATGTCCCATGGTGTCCCACCCCAGAGACATCCCCTGTCCCACCCCAGGGAGGTCCCATGTCCCCACAGTGGGCG
>NW_009217703.1:581-861 GCF_000690835.1 Fulmarus glacialis
GGTGGCCAGCCTCCGTGTCCCCCCCTGGGGCTGCCACATGTCCCGGGGCTGTCCCCGACCCCTACCGTGCTGTGTCCCCAGCAGGCGGTTGAAGACCTCCTTGACCACGATGGGGTTGAGCTTGATGAGTTTGGGCAGCGCCTGGATCACCTCTTTCTGCACCCAAAATGGCAGCGCTCAGCGGGGGGACGTGAGGGGAGGGGACACGGAGGGAGGGGACACGGAGGGAGGGGACACTCCGACCTTCTCCAGCCCGTTGAGGACGGGGATGAGGAACCTC
>NW_009217704.1:0-1069 GCF_000690835.1 Fulmarus glacialis
GCTGCACACACACATGCACTGTTGCATGCACACAGTGCTGCATGCGCACATGCACTGTTGCATGCACACACACCCCTGCATGCACGCACGCACTGCCGCATGCACACACGCACTGCCGCACACACACGTTGCTGCACGCACACTGCTGCATGCACACATGCACACTGCTGCACGCACACACACTGCCGCGCACACACGTTGATGCACGCACGCTGCTGCATGCACACATGCACCCTGCTGCACGCAATACACTGCCGCGCGCACACGTTGCTGCACGCACGCACACTGCTGCAGGCAAACCTGCGCTGCTGCAGGCAAACACACGCTGCTGCACACACACATGCACTGCTGCAGACACGCACACTGCTGCAGGAACACACACGGTGCGGCACACACCCCTGCACAGCTGCAGTTTGCGCTACACACAAGCACCCTCATGCATTGCATACGCTGTTGTCTGCTTGCACAGGTTGTGTTACCCTTCAGTGTGCACACACGCACATGCACACGCACATGCACACATGCACACGCACATGCACACACATGCACATGCACACGCATGTGCACGCATGCACACACATGCACACATGCCCAAGCAAATGCACACACGCCCAAGCACATGCACATACACACGCATACATGCGTATGCACACGCATGCACACACACATGCACACAAGCGCACACACACATGCCCGAGCACATGCATGCACACACGCACATGCACACACACACGCACATGTGCGCATGCGCATGTGCACACGCATGCATGCACACGTGCATATGCATATGTGCCCACACATGCCCACACATGCACACACGCCCAAGCACATGCTCATGCATGCACATGCACACACGCACATGTGTACACACACATGCACACCCACACGCACACATGCACACACGCACACACGCATGCACACGCTCCGCGCAGACCCCGTCCCTCTGCCCTCCCCAGGCCTTTGCTGTGCCCCCCGGTGCAGACTGAGCTGAGACCCCCCCCTCTCATCGCACGAGTGGGAGCTGGGGCGGGCAGCAGCTGCCCGGCCGGGGGCTCCCTGACCCTTCCCC
>NW_009217705.1:0-1134 GCF_000690835.1 Fulmarus glacialis
CATCCCGTGCAAACGCGCTGCCAGTGTCTCCGGCAAGGAGCATCCTCCAGCACCGCGCTGGGAGGGGGAAATGAGGAGCCAGCGCTGCCAAGAGCGTGTCTTCCCTTCCTCCTCCTCCTCCTCCTCCTCCTCCCCTTCTTCCCCCTCCTCCTCCTCCTCCTTCTCTTCAGGATGGATAAATTAAAAAAGCCCTTGATTAGGAGTGCTGCTAGCAGACTTCCCAGTCTCTGGTTCAGTAAATGAACCAGAGAAGCCCGCAGTTGCTGTAAAAGCAGCACTGGCTGCGACGACTAACATATCTTTTTTTTGATTTTCCTCTTTTCTCACACATTTTTGTGAGAGAATGAGACAGCTTTATTATAGCCTAATATTCTGAGGCAGCGAGTGGCCTGGGGTGATGACATTTCAGAGATACAGACTTGGACACACGAAAGAAATCTGTGAAACATGGATATGACAAGATTTTGGAAGTTTTTTTTTGTGCTCCGACCCCGGACAGACTGCGCAGCAGCTCGGGATGCCACCTCGGATCCTCTCTCTGCCTGTGACGCTTCCTAAACCCACAGGAGTGGCGCCTGCTTTTGGAAAAGGAAAACCTAAAAAGGATGGGATGAGCGCGCTCAGCCCCAGAAACGTGCCAGCTGCCGTACGGCGAGGGGAGTGGGCTGCTCGGCACTCACCGGGAGCTGAGCAAGCCCGGCAAGGCAAAGTTACCCAGCACTTTAAAAAAAATAACTAAACCCGAAGCCGCGGCTCTGCTGCTCTTCCCGGGAAGCTGTAATGCATTTATCTGCGCAGATGAGGGATGCGGTTTAAAATGCTGCAGCGGGCGGCTGCCACCGCTCTCCCCTGGAGTCTGAAAAGAACTCCGCTACAAATCACTTTGGCTAAACGTTTTTGCCAGGCAGCAAGCCCCGGCGCCGGCGGCGCGGCGGGGATGGAGGAGGCGGCTGCTGGGGCTGCGGAAGATGCTCCGACCCTGGCTCCATCCCCGCTCCAGCATGTGGGGACGGATGGAGGGCGAGGGCTGGGGACAAGCATCCCACAGCATCCCGGGGCATCCCACAGCATCCTGGGGCATCCCGGGGCATCCTGCCGCATCCTGCGGCATCCCACAGCATCCCGGGGAAAGCG
>NW_009217705.1:1346-2307 GCF_000690835.1 Fulmarus glacialis
GTCCTGGGGCATCCGGCAGCATCCCAGGGCATCCTGTGGCATCCCGGGGCATCCCGCAGCATCCCAGGGTACCCCACAGCACCCCGGGACATCCCGCAGCATCCTGGGGCATCCTGCAGCATCCCAGGGCATCCTGCAGCATCCCAGGGTACCCCACAGCATCCCGGGACATCCCGCAGCATCCTGGGGCATCCTGCAGCATCCCAGGGCATCCTGCAGCATCCCAGGGTACCCCACAGCATCCCGGGACATCCCGCAGCATCCTGGGGCATCCTGCAGCATCCCAGGGCATCCTGCAGCATCCCAGGGTACCCCACAGCATCCCGGGACATCCCGCAGCATCCTGGGGCATCCTGCAGCATCCCAGGGCATCCTGCAGCATCCCAGGGTACCCCACAGCATCCCGGGACATCCCGCAGCATCCTGGGGCATCCTGCAGCATCCCAGGGCATCCTGCAGCATCCCAGGGTACCCCACAGCATCCCGGGACATCCCGCAGCATCCTGGGGCATCCTGCAGCATCCCAGGGCATCCTGCAGCATCCCAGGGTACCCCACAGCATCCCGGGACATCCCGCAGCATCCTGGGGCATCCTGCAGCATCCCAGGGCATCCTGCAGCATCCCAGGGTACCCCACAGCATCCCGGGACATCCCGCAGCATCCTGGGGCATCCTGCAGCATCCCAGGGCATCCTGCAGCATCCCAGGGTACCCCACAGCATCCCGGGGTATCCCCCAGCCAGGGACCCCCCCATAAGGCAGGTCGCCGGCAGCCCGGGGTTCGGTTCAACCTGGCGCCGTCCGAAGCCGTCCCGGCACCTTTATGTTTATGGGGTGTATTTATACGGCTCTGCCCCCGAAACGCCAGCGCTCGGGCACCGCGGGGGGCGCGGGGAACCGTGCCGAGGCTTTTATAACGGGTAATAAAGGGGGTCTGGCGCTCCCCCGCCGTGCAGGGTCC
>NW_009217706.1:0-4677 GCF_000690835.1 Fulmarus glacialis
AGTGGTTGGGGTTCGCCCATCCTTGCAAAGCACAGAGTGGCACCGATGCCAGGGGACCGGGGGGCTGGAAGGGCACACGGGTGGTCCACGTGGGGAGCTGGAGGGGAAGGAGCAGCCACGGCAGTTGGCTGCGTGGTGGGTGGCAGGCGTGCTCGCGCTCTGCTCCGTGCCAAGGTGTGCTAGTTAATGGAGTGAGCGCGGATATTAATTAAGGCTCTTCACTCAATGTTCTCCCATGAGTGCTGGTGGGATTGAGGCCAGCCACAGAGCCATGCCTAGAGCCCAGCTTTCAGCTCAGCCTGAAACCTGCACCATGACCAGCAGACCCCCACAGCCCAGAGACCCTCAGGGAGCAGGGACTGTGCCCCAGAGACCAAAACTCAGCAGCCAGGAAGGGCCAAGTGATGGAGGATCCCGCCTCATCTCACCTGGCACAGGGCTGCGCCTGGGGGGAGGTGACAGAACCCCAGCACCGAGGCCAGCAGAAGGGTTTTGCCCAAAGCTCTGTGCCAGCAGCTGAACATGAACCCCGAAGCTGTGGTCTGTAGGGAGGGACACCCATGTCCCTGCCCATGAGACTGATCAAACACAACCTTGCTTGCTCTGAGGTTCAACTGGAAGAGCAGAGCCAGGGGGAAGCCGGGTGCTGGCTCCAGGGCTCACCCAGCTGGATCCCAAACCCTTTGGGATGCCCTTCTGGGAGTTTAACATCATTTCAGCCCCATCAAAGACTCCCTTTCCCCAGGTTCCCCCTGGGAAATACCTGGGCTTTCTTTGGGGTGGCCCCAAGGGAAGCAGGAACTTCGAGGGCCCTGGGATCACCAAGGCTATTCTGAGTCCCTTCTTGAGCTTGAGTTACTGCCCTTTCAGACAGCAGCCCTGGCACATCCCCAGGTTCGCACACAGTGGGGATGACCTGCCCCATCCCTCCTTCCACAGGCACCGCTGAGCTGCAAACACACACGCTCCCGGACAGCCCAGGCGAGCACGGGACCCAAGGTGCACAGAGCTCTCCCTCAGCAGCACTCCTAAAAATATACACACACTGCCATGGTTTTGGCATCCTCCCTTCTCTGTGCTCAGGTGCTGGCTACTGCAGGACAGACTAGACGCTGGTGATTTTGCAGGGTGGAAGCAGAGCCACGCACCTCCCCGCACGCTGGAGCCAGGCAGGATGGGGTGAGCGGCACCGCACAGCCGGGCTCACAGCCAGGAGCCAGTGCTGCTGCCCAGGAGCCAGCCCTGCCTGATTAACTACAGAGAAGTATTTAGAGTTGGGGCGAGCTCCTTAGCAACAGCCACTGTCTCTGCAGGCTGCTGATGGAGAAGAAAGGCCAGAGGAAAATATGTGCAGGGAAGTGGGGGTGGAAAAGAGGAGGCTGAGAAGAAGCACAAAGACAGTGATAGTAGGTCCTAGTTGCTGATGGTACTGGGATGGGGCCCAGGACAAAGCCACCAGGTCCTCTGGCTATGCCCAGCTCTGAATAAAGGGAACAGCCAGGGTCCAGGCTCTTGGTTGACAAAGACCTATTTCCACCAGAGACCAGGGATGTCTGGTCTTATCCCCTCCAAGAGATAACATTCCCTTCCCCAAAGCTACCTGCATGGCTGAAGAGTTACACTTTCACCCATCCTCGAGGCTTCCCAGGCTGAACCCTACCGTGCTGTCCCCAAGGGCTTCTCCATCCCTTGGAGTGTCACAGGCTCAGATGAGACCCATAAACGATGCTCAGGAGTGCAGTGTAGTCATCTCACTCTCCCCATAGCAGCAGCAGCCAGCTGCCCCCCAATAAGCCATGCAGGGGGAACACCACACATGGGGGACAGTTTATTTTTCCATTAAAAAAATAGATAACAACTTCACCATCTCCTAACAGATATTACAGTCATCAACACCACAACGTGCAGACTAAATACCGATCTGTAACAATATTCCTGTCCTGGGGCAGGAGGGACGGAGGCAGCAGGCTGGGATGGGGAGAGGAAGGAGACAGACATGTTTTTTGTGGCCTCAGAGCCTTGCCAGGAGGCTCAGCAGGTACAGGACCTATCCACACCTCTCCACAGCCCCAATCCAGGACCCAGCAGTCCCCACAGTAGTACCACACACCAGGAGCAGTACCAGGACATGCCTTCAACACCCACACTCCCGTCCTTGCCTCAGGGCAGCCACAGAGGAATCGGGCAGCCCCTGCCTTCAATTTGGGACCCCAGGCATCACCTCAATATCCAGGAAGGCCAGAAACTCCACAGAGCATCCAAGATGCTGCCAGCGCAGTTGTAGAGGTCACCCACTTGCTCTGCCAGCTCACACAGGTGATGGGGTGGAAAGTGGCTTCTGGGATCAGACACTGGCCACATCCTTGGACACTTCTGCTCTCTCCTAAAGTCCCCTGACCAACCCTGGCTGTTCCCAGCACCAAAAGCAGAGGTGGAAAAGCTAAAGCTGGGCAGAGGGAGCCGAGGCAGCGAGCCCTCAGGGAGGGTGCAGCACCCTGCCCGAGCTCCCCAGCACCCTGAGGCCAGCCCTGGCCCCTCCAGGCAGCCTTGCAGGGAATTGCCAGTGAAGGAGAGACCAGGGCCAGGACTTGGGACTTTTCAGCCTCCCTGGAGGCATCACGAGCAATGAGGGGGGGATCAGCAGAAAGGGGAAAGAGCTGGTTTCAGTTAGGATCAGGGAATGGGCCAGGCGGAGCAGTGGGGGAAAGCAGGGAGAAAGCAGCAGGGACGTGGGAACAGTTGGCCCTGGGGAGCCAGGACGCTCACCACTGAATGCAGGGAGTCCAGCTCCTGGGTGGGAGAGGGTTGATTTGGGGGTAACCTCAAGCCGGCAATACCCAGAGCAGGCTTACCCACTGAGGGAGAGCTACAACCCGTGGACTGTGGGCTGCCCAGGACGCAGCCGGGAGCAGAGGCGGATGGGTGGCAGGAGGGATGGAGCGTGGCTCACGCCTGGGGCCAAGCAGGCACAGGGGGAACTCAGCAGAAAACGGGGATGGAAACCATCACAGGGAGCAGAGGTTGGCTGCAGCCAGTCCAGCGATGAGCCCCCAGGGCTCTATTTCTGCATGTCACACTGCAGGAGGAGGACGATGGAGGGGTCGCTCTTGGCTGCCTCCTTGAATTCCTCCAGGGAGATCTGGTCGTCCTTGTCCTTGTCCATCTTTGTGAAGATCTTGTCAACACGTTGCTGGGGCGTCAGCCCATCTTGGTTCATCCTCATCATGATCACAGTCCCCACCATCTTGTAAATGGCCTGGAGCAAGAAGAGAAGCAAAGTACCAGAGTGGGAATGTTGGATGAGCAAAAGGTCCCAGGACAAGGCAGGGGACAGGATTGCTGTTCTGCTGGGACCCAGTTAGCTGCTGACACAAGCTATGCTGCTGCACAGCTACAATCAGGTGCACACCAGGTACCTTTCAGACAAGGCTCTGGGCAGGAAAACTCATTCTTTGGTGCCAAAAGGGACCCAGTAGCTGTGAAAAGCCTGGAAAACGCAAGCTACCCCTGCTGATTTTAAGCACCGGTACCTCAATGATCTCCAGCATCTCCAACCGCGTTATCTTCCCATCCCCATCCAGGTCATACATCTCAAAGGCCCAGTTGAGTTTCTGCTCAAAGGTGCCCCTGGAGGTGACAGACAGGGCACAGATGAACTCCCTGAAGTCGATGGTCCCATCACCGTTCTTGTCGAAAGTGCGGAAAGCGTGCTGGGCAAACTTGGAGGCGTCTCCGTAGGGGAAGAACTGCAGGGAGGAGAGAAGAGAGAGATCGAAACAGGGAGGGGGAGCTCAGTGCGGAGGCTGCATCCAGCAGGAGCAGGGTGCTCCAGCCCCACAGGCAGCACTCGGGCCCCCGGCTGGAACCCACCTTGATGTAGAGCTGCTGGAACTCTTCCAGGTTGAGGATGCCGGTGGGACAATCCTTGAGGAAGCCCTTGTACCACTGCTTCAGCTCCTGCTCGCTGAACTCTGTGCTCCTCACCAGGTCGTCCAGCATCTCCGGGGCCAGCTTGCTGCTGTGCTTGCCCATGGCTGCCCCTGGGAAGGAAAACACACGGCTCCTACACACCGGGCACGGGGAGAGCTGGTGCTCCCAGGCCCTCCTCCACCCTGGCAGCTGGCTGACGCTGCATGCCTCTTCTCCACGCTAGAGCTGATCCACCCGGCTGATGGGTGTCCGTGCACTGTCAAATGCTGCAACAGCAACTGTGGCACTGGGGACAGGCTTGGTGCCCATGCTCAGCTGCAGCCCTTGCTGCTAGAGATGTGCAGGAGCTGGCCCTGGGGCAGAGTGCAGCCAGCAGCATCACCTTCAGTCCCCCTCATCTCCTAGGCTGGCTCCCTTTGGGCTGCAGAAAAACACTGAAAAAGCAACTGAAGACCCAGAACTCCTCACATGGCCTTTACCAGGCCATGACATCCAGTGGCTCTCTGTAATGATGGGACAAAGAAGAGGTAACACAAGCCTGCCATTAAAACAGGGAAAAACCTCACTGGCACCATCTGACTTGCAGTATCCAGTCAGCCACAGCGATGCCTGACCCGCTCCTGGCGGCCAGCCCTCAGTAAGGATGGGGTTCACAGCCAGGCACCTCTCTGCCGTGGGGCTGCCTGCAGCACAGTGCACTGGAGCGCTAGCAAGCCTGCAGCTGCGTGGGCAGGACGCGGAGCTGCT
>NW_009217706.1:4719-5228 GCF_000690835.1 Fulmarus glacialis
TGGCTGCTGGCGCCGCTCAGCCCGAGCAGCAGATGGTTTGCTGAGAGCTCCTGGAGCTTCTCTCTCCATAGAGAAAGTTGAGTAGAAGTTCACCTGGAGCCCGACCAAGCACCATCTCACTTCCGAGCATCTGATTTCCTGGCCATGTGGGCTCGGGGGACCTGGAGGGGACGGGCACAAGCCTCCCCCTGCAGCGATGTGGGGCTCCTCGCGCTCCCAGCCAGCCCCGCTCCCAGCTAATCCCGCAGGCAGAGGCTGCTTCCTGCCCCATCATCCCACCAGCATCTGTCACCGTCTGCCGCGGCAGCGCTTAACCCACCACCCCTCGGCAGCCAGAGCCGAGGAAATGTCCAGACGCCCACAGAGCACAACGCTCCCCCAGCGATCCCCAGCTCGGCTGCGGAGCTACGTGAGCCCTCCTGGCACCGCAGCCTGGCTCTAACCCGCAGGGAATGATTAATCCCCACCATGTGCCGTGCCCGTGTCCTCTCGCATCTCCCACCAGCCGC
>NW_009217706.1:6168-6486 GCF_000690835.1 Fulmarus glacialis
GGGCAGGTGAGAGCAGGGACGGCGGCGGGGGCCAGCAGCCAGAAGGACCGTCACACACTTGGTATGAACCACTCATCTCAAAGCACCAATATCATCATCGGTCACTGGCTGCTTGTCCCAAAACAGGACAGAGGGGGGCCACTACGGGTGTCCCCCCCTCCCCCGGGCTGCACCCTGGGCAGCGCAGGGCACCCAGCCTCCAGCACCACCCCGACCGATCAGCACCCTGGGGAGCAGGGAAGGGGCGCAGGGCCCGGCCCCAGGGGATGGATGGGGCGGCCGGGCTGGGGCAGCAGCAGCACTCGTGGGTGCGGGGGC
>NW_009217707.1:0-3104 GCF_000690835.1 Fulmarus glacialis
CCGGCCGAGAGGAGCCCCCGGCCGGATTCCCCTGTGCTAAGGTCACGATGCCAGCAGGGGCAGCAGATCAGATAAATAAAATACTTCTCTGCGAGCTATGCGGCTGGTCCAAAAATACCCGTAGGATTCCGTGGTAGCCTTTTCTGGAGGCTGCTTTTTAACTTATTTTCATGGAATATTGTCGTTTGTAGTCCTGTACTGTTCAGGATCAAGGCACTGCCTTTAAGCCTTTTCTCCAAACCGCGTCGGTCCTTTCTCTGTTACTCGGAAAACGTTGGCAGCCCCGTCAGGCTCCAGCGTGCGTCCGACCCCATGGCAGACGCCAACCTGTCCCTTTGCTTTCAGACTCTAGGTCACTTGGAGAAGGCTGTGGTTCTCGAGCTCACCTTGAAGCATGTGAAAGCACTAACCAATCTCATTGAGCAGCAGCAGCAGAAAATAATTGCTTTGCAGAATGGTTTACAAGCGGGTGAGTATTCAAATCGTATCGTGTGAGAACCTGCGTGCGCTTGATGGACTTTCTCTCGGAGTCTTTGAAATGCAGTTGTGACACTTTGTTCCTGAGAAGGGAGGAGGCAGGCGTTCTTGCCTTCAATCGCCGTCGTTTTCTCTCGCTTTGCTTATGACCTTTTGCAAAAAAAGATGCATTTCTCAATATGGTCAATGTAGAGTGCCCTGTGGAGTTGTTTTGAAATTAAATTGGATTTTAAGTTGTTTTATTTAAAGCCCAGGTTTGCTGTGAGGTTCTCTCCAAAGCCATTCGAATCTTTCCATTCATCTTTGTGAGCTTTGGATCAAACCCAGTTTTGTTTGTTTGGGTTTTTTTTCTGAAAATACATATAAGTCTGCTTTTTATAGACACCTGTTTAAGGTCTATTTATAAACGAGCTAGCCTGTGTTCTGCAGGCGAAGAGGGGACCCGGTGTATCAGCTTATCATGTTTTAGATGCACTTCCTCCTTCTGTTTTCACATGTGGCACTCACGTGAATCTGATAAAGTAAAATTCAGTTTTTCTGAAGAGCCTTCTGCTGCTCTGACAGCCACAGGGAGTGCAAGAGAGCTTTAAGCTGAAGCAGAATCGCCCGAGGTTGGCGGAGCCGCTGGCGCGTAGATGTGCTCCAGGAGCTCTGCCTGGAGGCGAATCTGCCTTCCCCGGGGTGTTTCCCAGGGAAGGCACCAGCTTGACTCACTCCTTTGCTGCGTACTTCAGCACCTGTTGAAGGTGGTATATACAGTAAATACAGAACTAAAAAAATAAGTTTAAAGTTATTATGTAAAAGTGGACAGACGGATGTTCAAATAAAAATGTATGTTTATACGGAAATCAGGGAAATGTATGCAAAATTCAGGTTGACCATCAAGTTCACTTCTCGAGCTGTGCTGTAGCCGAAGTTTAGTATCGTCTCCAGTCCGCCTGGAGGATGGTAATGGAACTATTTAGCACGTTGTTAATTTTTAATTTCTTTCTGTTAATGTTTCCTCAGGTGACCTGTCATCAAGAAACCTTGATTCCAGCCAGGAAATGTTTCGATCCGGTTTCCAGATGTGTGCCAAGGAAATGCTGCAATACCTGGCAAAGCACGAGAACGGCAAGGACCTGAAGTCGTCCCAGCTGGTCAGCCATCTGCACCGAATGGCCTCTGAGGTGCTCCAGGGCGGAGCCGGCCGCAAGTCCGGAGACATCCCTCCTAAAATGGTGGACTTGAAAGAGAAACCCGTCTCCTTGACCAAAGTGGCGGAGGGACACGGGAAAAACTGCGTGCCTGTGATCCAGAGGACATTTGCTCACTCCAGCGGGGAGCAGAGCGGCAGCGACACAGACACGGACAGCGGGTACGGGGGAGAGCTGGAGAAAAGTGACTCCAAATCCGAACAGCAGTATTTCAAAAAGGATACTGAACTCAAGTACGCTGTCCAGGAGAGAATAAGCTCTATTAAGCAAGAGACTGAGGACCCGCCGGCCAAAAGGAGCAGGCTGGAGTCACCGGAGGATGAGGGCCCTTTTGGCAGCGACATGATGGGCTCTTCCAGCAGCTTCCTGGGCCCCCACGCTCACCAGCCTCCCTTGTGCCTGCCTTTCTACTTGATCCCACCATCCGCAACAGCCTATCTGCCCATGCTGGAGAAGTGCTGGTACCCGGCGTCCGTACCTGTCTTGTACCCCAGCCTCCCAGCCTCTGCCGCAGCACTTACGGGGTTCATGAACCCCGATAAAATCTCCCCGCCTCTGCTGATGCCCCAGAGACTCCCTTCTCCCGTACCAGCCCATTCCCCTATCGACTCCTCGGCTCTGCTTCAAGCTTTGAAGCAGATTCCTCCTTTGAACTTGGAAACCAAAGACTAAGCGCAGTGTGACTTTGTTTTTCTTTTTTTTTCCCCCTTTTTTTTTTTTTTTTTTTTTTAGTTTGAGACGGTTTCACTTTTATATATTGGCTGGACTGAGGTGTGGGGATAAGGTTCACTGCACGTAGGAAGCTAAATCCCCTTTTCTCTGACTTGTCAGGTAGCTTGGAGAAGGATGAAGGATGCGCCCAGGTTAGCGATTCAGAACTACTTCCAAAAGGAAAAAAAAAAAAAGGGTTTTGTGCTTTACCCCTTACCTTCTTCCCTCTCCACATCTACAGAACAACAGTTGACCCGGTCAGCTGTGACTATATTGCAAAGCTGTGAAAAAGTATTCCATGAGGCAGACTTGGTTTTAGGGTCTGTGATATAAAAATATGGTACTTCTCATAAGGGCTTTTAAGGCAAAGGCCCCACTGCCGGTAGTTTGAGCTGAACTGATTCGGTGCCCCATCAGTCGCCGGTGTCTGTGACTGGCATGGCTGCCCCGAGCGCGGCGCGGCGGTGGTGGCAATGCCACCGAAAGCGTAGGAGGGGCGGAGCAGTGGTCACTGCTTGGTCATGCATGGTCAGGTAGACTTAAGACGGGTTTCTCTCCACACCTTTGCTGATACATATATATATATATTTTTTAAGAAATAAAAGGTAGATGCTGCTTGGAAGCTTTACATGGCGTACATCTAATAAATAAATTAACATGCGCCCCATCCTGTAACTTGAGCTGCTAGTTTGGGCCGGGTAGGGGAGAAGATATCCCAAG
>NW_009217707.1:3239-3772 GCF_000690835.1 Fulmarus glacialis
GGCGAGTCGAGAGCTTCATGCAAGAGGGAGCAATTCAGCCGAAGTCGACAGCACGATGCCCGCTGAATGTGCCCCTGTCAGTGCCTTTGAAAAATTAAAAGGCTGGGATTTTCAAAGGAGTCTAATCCCGGTGGGGTTTGAGCATCTAAATTCCTTAGTCTCCTTGGCAAACCCTGGCCCACATTACTGTGTTAAAGAACGAGGGTTAGGGTGTTGACACTTGTCCCATTAAACTGCGAGGGTCTTTCTCTGCAGAGGAACATCATGTCCAATTTGACTTGTTTTTAATTTAAAACAAAAATAAAAAACTTCACTGCAAAATGCAGTGCTGGGTTTTTTTCTTACTGGTTTTGAGAACTTGTGTCCAGAAACCCTGTTCTATGGATTTTCATTTCGCCCTCCCATTGCACCAGCTGTTGAGATGCACTATGCTTGATTGCAGATTGTGTTCTAATGTTTATTTTGTTGTTGGTTTTTGGTTTTTTTGGTATACAGTTGTTGCCTTTATTTGTAAAATCCTGTTATAAATATAT
>NW_009217708.1:0-1088 GCF_000690835.1 Fulmarus glacialis
GTCCCCTGAGCCCCCCCCGCCTCCACATGGCCCTGGTGGACCTCTTCATCGGGGGCACCGAGACCACAGCCGCCGCCCTGGCCTGGGCCGTCGCCTTCCTGCTGCACCGCCCCGAGGTGCCACACGCGTGTCGCTGCCGTGTCCGCGGCCCCATGCATGTCCCCATGGGTGTCCCCAGGGGGGTCCCATGTCCCCACCCGTGTCCTCGGTGCCCCCCGTGTCCACCTCCCCAGGGCCGTCGCCATCCCCTTGCACCGCCCCGAGGTGCCACACGTGTCACAGCCGTGTCTGTGTCCCCACACATGTCCCCGAGTCCCCATGGGTGTCCCCAGGGGGGTCCCATGTCCCCACCCGTGTCCTCGGTGCCCCCCGTGTCCACCTCCCCAGGGCCGTCGCCATCCCCTTGCACCGCCCCGAGGTGCCACACGTGTCACAGCCGTGTCTGTGTCCCCACACATGTCCCCGAGTCCCCATGGGTGTCCCCAGGGGGGTCCCATGTCCCCACCCGTGTCCTCGGTGCCCCCCGTGTCCACCTCCCCAGGGCCGTCGCCATCCCCTTGCACCGCCCCGAGGTGCCACACGTGTCACAGCCGTGTCTGTGTCCCCACACATGTCCCCGAGTCCCCATGGGTGTCCCCAGGGGGGTCCCATGTCCCCACACGTGTCTTACGTGTCCCCCTTCCTCTGGCCATCACCGTCCCCTCGCACCACCCCGAGGTGCCACACGTGTCACAGCCGTGTCTGTGTCCCCACACATGTCCCCGAGTCCCCATGGGTGTCCCCAGGGGGTCCCATGTCCCCACCGTGTCCTGTGTGCCTGTGTCCCTCTCCCCACGTCCATCACCTTTCCCTTTCACCACCGTGAGGTGCCACACGCATGTCACAACGATGTCACATCCATGTCCGCGTCCCTGGGGCGGGGGGGATGTCTCATGTGTCCATGAATGTCCCCAGGGGGTCCTGTGTCCCCACCTGTGTCCTATGTGTCCCCCTTGTCCCCCTCCCCGTGGCCATCACTGTCCCCTTGCACCACCCCAAGGTGCCACACGTGTGTCACATGCGTGTCCCCACGTGGCTCCTTGGTCCCC
>NW_009217709.1:0-215 GCF_000690835.1 Fulmarus glacialis
CCCACCCCCAGCCTTTTCCCCCATCCCGTCCAGCTCAAAGAAAAGCAAAGTCAGGACTTACCACAGGGGACAGGGAAGAAAAGATCCCAGACGAAGAGAAGGAGCGGGCAGCAAAATCCCTTTCCTTTGCCCCTTCCAGCACCAGAGTCTTCCAGAGGGACCTGGTGCAGTGGCAGCTCGAACGGCGTCCACAGCCGGCTCCGTGTGTCCGTCCC
>NW_009217709.1:346-1045 GCF_000690835.1 Fulmarus glacialis
ACCCCAACTGCAGCGGGGCGCCGGAGGGGTTTGGACATGGGGTGCCCCCAGGACATGGGGTACCCTCAGGACACGGGGTGCTGGAGAGGACGATGGAGGAGACGAAGGCGGCAGAGGCAGGAGATGGGCTGGAGGCGAGGAGGTGCAGTTGTGCTCCCTCCACCCCGGACCACACAGGGACGAGCAGGGAGGGGAAGGGGAGAGGCGGTGGGGAAGGCAGCTGGGGGCCGCCCAAGCCTAAGCCCCAGCCCGGGTTAACCCCAGCGAGGTGCAGGGAGGGTGAGAGCCATGGAAGGAGGACAGCCGGACAGACAGCTCCTAGCTATGAATATTAACTACTTCCTCCACAGGCAGGGCTGCGCCGCATTAACTGTTTCCTAGGCACACCAGACAGACGGACAGACAGCTGGACAGCCTACCCACCCCGCACCGGGTGCTGAGCATCACCCCGCTGCATGAGCCCCCCAGTTTGAAACCCCCAGCCCTGCTCAGCTCCTGTGTGCACACGTCACACCTGTCCCCAAAAAGCAATGACACATTCGGGGTGGGGATGTCCTTTCAGGCCACATGTGATGCTGTAACCCAGCCGGGTTTGCAAACCCAAAAGTCTTGCTGGAGACTTGAGTTTCTCCATCTTAAATAAATACTCAGCCAAAGAGGAGTGGAAACCCACTGTGGTTTCCACCAACCCCGCCAGCG
>NW_009217709.1:1057-1608 GCF_000690835.1 Fulmarus glacialis
CGACCCGTTTACCCCCTTTCCCTATCCCACCGGCGCTGCGGCACAGTGTGGACGCACCAGCACTGGTTTTGGGATGGCACGTGCCGCCCTGTCCCGTAGCAGGAGGTACGGCACGGATCCCGTCCACCCCGGAGCCACCTGTGACCACGCTGCTCCATTCCAGGCAAAATTCATGCTGGGATGGTGCTGACAATTCACTGGTCCAGGTGACTGCGAGCCCGCCCGGTGTCTGGGCCCCTGCTTGAACCCGTGCTCAAGACGCCACTCTTCCATTGATCCAACATACTCAGCAAAACGTGAGGCTCCCTCCACTCTAATCCCCCAAATCGTGCACTTCCCACACCCCCGCGGATGACGGCAGGGGATGAGAGCAGCGTTTCCAGCCGGCCCCCTGACTCACAGCCCCGTTTGCTCCCAAATAGTGGCACACGCCAAGTCAGCATCCTCCCAAGACCTCTGAGGTTTGCTTGCTCCTCTGCCTTTTTATTTTTTGCCCCGATTGCGCAGCTGCGGGCAGCCCGCAGGAGCACAGGCCGAGAGCTGCCCACTCC
>NW_009217709.1:2529-2774 GCF_000690835.1 Fulmarus glacialis
TGTGGTTCTGTTGGTCCCCCCCAGCCTTTGCCACACAGGGGTTCAGGCTCTGCCACGGCCTCCCATCCCCGGAGGAGTGGGATGCTCATCCTGCTCCCCACCCCGGCCAGCCCTGCCCTGCTGCATGGGGCTGAGCTGCAGGGGAGCCCCGCGCCAGAAGCATGACTCAGGTGGGGATTTAGCAAGTCTCCTGCAGATGTTGGACTTGGCCAGGCCCCAGCCACCCCCCTTCCAGCCCTGGTAAA
>NW_009217709.1:3035-3516 GCF_000690835.1 Fulmarus glacialis
CATTGTCTTGCACCTCCCCAGGATGGCAAAGCCCAGAGTCCCCGCACAAATGGTCACACATGCAGACCCTGGGGACAACCCCTCCACCAGCTCCGTGCCAGCCCCAGCCCCCCGTTCTCCATCAGCATTGGTTTTCCCAGCAAAACCAAACTAGGCCACAGATGTTCCCCATCCAGCTTTGCCCACCTGCCTCTGCGGTACCCCAAAATTTTTTCTGCGGCAATCCTCCAACCAGCTGCAAACCCAGAACTGCCACATCCAGCTGCAGGTCTCCTCCTGCCTCCCTGGAGCCAGGTTGGCCCCCTGAGGAGAGCCACCACGGTGCTGGCAAAGCATCCTTCATCCACCCAGGATAGAGGACATCTGAACCCTCAAAACAGCCATGACCACCCTTCAGCCTCCAAACACTCTCTCAGCCAACTGATGGCTATGGGGACCACAGCGGGAACCCGCCACGCAGCCGGCACTGACCACAAAGCCC
>NW_009217709.1:4016-4619 GCF_000690835.1 Fulmarus glacialis
AGGAGGAGGAAGGATGGCAGCCAAAGCCATGAGCTGCCTGGAAACACCGCTCACCTCCCCTGTGCCGTGTGGGGACAGATGACGGGTGGCGGGATGGGTCCGCAGGGGTATCCCAGCACACCCCGCTCTCGCTAAGGACCACAGGGCAGCCCGAGCCCGGCAGGCAGCAGGGATCCTGCCTGGATAAGGTGGGAGGGTGAGCTCACCGACAGGGCCAGCCTGTGCCATGGGGGTCACTCACCGAGCAGCCCCGGCTTGCCGCACCCAGCTGGGCTCCTTCCCGGCCAGAAGGTGAGATGTGGGGGTTCAGATCCCCCTCTCATGCCCCCTGCCCTGGGCGAGGTTGGTCAGCTGGCGACCCTGCTGCGACTCAGTTTCCCCTTCCCCAATCCCCTGCAGATAAGCACAGCGAAGGCAAGGGTAACACCAGGACAGGCACTATCCCCAGCAGATCTCCTGGTGGACCCCCAGCCATCCACCTGCCCCTGGGCTTTGGGGTCCCACAGGGTCACCCCCACCCTGCCAGGCACACCCCCAGCCCAGCTGAACCAAAGCCACCAGAGAAAGGACATCCACCCCCCCCAAGAGCGGCTGTGGCTGGCA
>NW_009217710.1:0-264 GCF_000690835.1 Fulmarus glacialis
GCAGGGCTGGCGCTGTGTGCGGCGGGCATTGCAGCCCTGCCCGGGATGAGGGCTCACATGCAGGGCACACGGAGCCAGGGACCAGCGGTGTGGGGCAGGAGGGCTGCGGGACCACGGGTGCCACTCTGTGGATAATTGCACCGGTCTGTACTGGAGCTGCCATGACCCCGGGTGCCTCGATGCCCCCAGCCGCACCGTCCCACTCCCTCCCCTGGACGCTCGCCTGGTCCCGGGGAAGGAGGGAGCTGAAACGCAGCCTGTGGC
>NW_009217710.1:478-2110 GCF_000690835.1 Fulmarus glacialis
GGTCCTTTTTCTGTATTTACTCAGTTTTCGGGGTGTGAACAAATCTATCTCTTCTTGACCTCCTGGGTGAGCATCCCCCAGCATCTGGTACCCTTAACCCCTGGGGAGCTCATCCCTTCTGGCTCCTCTCTGCCCAGGCAGCCCCTTTCACAGCTCTGTTCAGCTCTGAACTCTGCAGCCCTGAGGACAAACGCTGCCTTTTGCTGTGACCTCGTTTGCCCCACACCCCCGTTTGTCCCGTACCCCCACGCTGCTGCACTGCCCTCACTCCTGCCTCCCTGCACCCCCAGCAGCGGGTCTTGCTCCCCCGCTGGGAACCTGGTTTGTGCCTACGGGAGGCAAAGCCTTGCCAGGATGCGGCCTCACGTCCCCTTGCAGTGCGGAGGGGTCCTATCCTGTCCCCGTGAGGACGCGCCGTCCCTGGTGTGCGTCCCCAGGGCCCTGACCGCGCTTAGTGGGACCTGCCACCAGCACGAGGCCAAGAAGTGCAGGTTTATTGGGGCCCGATGCTGCAGCTCTGCGGCTGCAGCCCGTGTGAAGCAAATCGCTTGCTTACACACACCGAGGAGCCCTAACGGTGCACTGCGGACTGGATCCCGAACCCTGCAGCCATGGGGAGGCTCGTGGGGCTGCAACCTGCGCACCACTGCAGACGGGCACAGCACAAGGCTCGGGAGCCCCTCCGTGCGCAGCCAAGCCTGGCCTGGGCGGGCTGCAGGAGCAGGCACCAGGCACCAGCCCAACTCTGCTTCCCCTTCTCTCGGCAATTTGCTGCTTCTTCTGGCGTGGTTTCTGACCAGACCCCTGCCCGCTGCTCCTTCCTCGGCACTCCATCAGTCACTGCTTCCTCCCAGCCCTGTTTTCTGCCAAGCGCTGGGTGCGCTGCTGGTCCTGCCCAGCCACATTACTGGCACCTTGGCCAGGGACCGGCCGGAGCAGCATCACTGCGTGGCTTCTGCATCAAAGCGGTTTTATCTCCCGTTTATCAAGCCTGCGGTCCTCAGCTGGGCACAATGTCTCGGACACGTGGTCGACCTGTCCTTGCTCAGGTCTTGTGCTAATCACCATCTTCGTGGCACCACCGTAACCCGTGTTCACGCTTTACCTCCTGCTCCCCCAGCCTTTCTGGCAGTACCTGCACTCTCAGCAGCCGCCCTCGCTGTGCCCCGGCTAAAACGAACCAGGGGTCCGCTCACTCCCGAGCACCAGGCTCCCTTGGTCCTCCGATGAAAGCGTCGGAGCTGGCTGCATCTCCCCTTCCTCCTCCGGCTGCATGTGGCCCCGCCCCCTTGCTGCAGCCTGGAGCCTGTCCCAGACCCTGCTGCTTGCTGCAGCACATGCATCACCCGCTCTGGCCTCCTCCAGCCTCTCCAGGGCTCCGGCCGCTGGCACTGCGCACTTTCCCGTTTCCCTCTGTGGGATTCCCAGCGGCATCTGCAGCATCGTGGACTGCTCCCCCTCGTTATCCTCAGCCAGGTGACCTGGCAAAGCGTTACCAGGGTTAATAACAGGTTAATTAACAGCAGGACTCCCAGGACTGTGTGGGAGTGTGTGCATCTCCCTCGGCCTTCGGGTACAGGCACAGTGCGAACCCTCCTGCAAACCCGGCTTCTCTGCTGGGGCGTGGAGCAG
>NW_009217710.1:2171-2570 GCF_000690835.1 Fulmarus glacialis
GCTCCGCGCCTGTGCGGAGGGGCATTGCCCCTAGGCTCGTTTTTACGGGGCATCTCGTTCTACTTGTTGCAGCAAAGCAGCCGGGCTCACAGCACCGGAGCCTGGAAAGGCTGCAGGCTCTGCAGAAGGTGCGCGGGCTCCGAGCCGGCTGGTGGCAGAGCCAGGGCCCTGGGAAACCTCCGACGGCTCGGGCGGCTGGTCGCAGCAGGAGGCGCAGCCAGACGTGACCTTGGGGATGTCTTCCGCAAACAGTGGTTTCTGGGTTGGCAGAGCTGCGGCAGGTGCCTCTCCCCGCAGTGCTGCAACCTGCAGCAAGGCTCGTAGGGCTGATAACGGTTGTCTTTACGCCTGCAGCCATGCCGCCCCGGCCCCTCTGGTGCTGGGCCAGAAGCAAAGGAG
>NW_009217710.1:2854-3147 GCF_000690835.1 Fulmarus glacialis
GCCTCGCGGACGCATCGAGCGCGTGCCCTCCCTGCAGGCTCTTGGCAAACGATGGTTAATGGCCTCGGCATGCCGCGCTCCCCACAGGGCTCTGTTAATGCGGCCCCTTGTTTGCCCCACACGTGCAGGAGCAGGGTGGCGCGTTGCAGGTGGACACGCGTGCCCAGAAACGTGCCATGTGTGCTGTCTGCACAGGGCCACGTGTACTGTCTGTGCACGGCCGCGTGCAATGGGCTGTGCGGGCTGCTCCAGGGCGCTGGCTGCCGCGGTTCCAGGGGCACTGCCCCTCCCCG
>NW_009217710.1:3227-3779 GCF_000690835.1 Fulmarus glacialis
CCACCGTCCAGGGTGCTCCGAGGGTGCACAGGGTGCACAGGTTCAACCCATAATGCTGGAAAAGCCCCAAAACCAGGATGATCCTCTCCCGCCTGCTCCCACGTCCTGCCTCCCCGAGACCTGCTGCCTCCGGCAGATACTGCCTGGCCCCAGCAAAGGCACCGGCCGTGCCGGGGCAGAGGGGCCTGATCCTGTGCGTGGGGCTGGGGGAATGGGGTGGTTGTGGGGATGGTGGAAGTAGGAAGCAGGCAAGCGGTGGAGCCCCTGGTCAGGCTGGGAAGTGCTGTGGGTCAGTTTGCCGTGGCTCAGTTCGGGCTCAGCCAGGTGCCGGACCACGGGCTCTGCAGCACATGGCCCTGCGAGGGGCAGATGTAGGGACATTGGGGACCAGTGACCAAAGCGGGCCGAAGGGACCGGCAGGTGTAGCTGGCAGCAAGTAAGATCTGGGAGCGATCCCAGGTAAAAAAGGGTCGGGAAATTCGGGAGTGCTGCGGGAACTGCCGCGTCGAGTGGTGCTCATCCCAGCAGAGGAGACCGAGACGAGCAGAGCCA
>NW_009217711.1:0-2281 GCF_000690835.1 Fulmarus glacialis
GTTCACCAGGGTGGTCTTGCCATGGTAATGCCATGGGTGCCCCAAATAAAAGGGAGAGGGGACCCAGCGAGGGCTGCAGGGGCAGAGAGAGGGGCTGTGGGCTGAGCCGAATCCAACAACTCGCCGAGCAGGGGGTGCACGCTCTACTTCGCGTCTTCCCAGTGAGGACATCGAGCCTGGTGATAAACACATTTTTATGCCATTTTGTTTAGGGATTTTAGCTTAAAAAAAAAAAAAGCAGGGCTGGAGGAAATTATTTCACCAGGACGATCAGGGAGCCGCCCTGATGGTGCCCCCCAGCACAGACACCCTCTCTTCTTCTCCTGGGGCACCCACCTCCCCCTGCCCGCTTGGGTGCTGCACCCCAACTCCGGACCCACTGCACCGCATCCCCAGACCCACCCCACTCCTTGTACGCACCTGGGGGAGCAGAGGCTGACCCCCCTGCTTGGAGGAGGGTCATATCTGGGCATGGATGGGGGTCGCAGGGCCCTCCTGAACTGCATGAGGCAGTTTTGGGGGGATCCATGCTGCTGCACCCCCTTTGGCAGGGAGCCTGGCTGGGTGCTGCTGCGAGCCTGTGCCTCCCCCCCATGTCGCCTGAGGAAGCGCTGGCACCTTGACAGGATCAATAACAGGATCAATACGGCCTCTGCCAGCCTCCCTGCCTCCCGACTCCCCTTGCACTCACCCGCCGCCACGTCTTTTTTTGGTTCCCCCCCACCACCTCCTGGGAAGGAGATATTGCACTTGGGGGGGGGTCGGCCCCCAGGATGCCTGGACCCAAGTCCTCATCCCCTGCCGGCAGGTCTTGCCTTCTCCCATCGCCAGCCACCGGTGGGATTGCTGCCACTGACCAGGGGGTGTTTTCTGCGGGTAGCCTCAATTCTGTGCCGCCGGAGTCATGTGTTTCCCCATGTCCCCCCTCCCTCTTGCTCGTGCAAGTCCAAACTTTCCCGATGAGTTTGGAGAGATCGGTGCCTTTTCTCCCCAAAGCCACAGATCTTTCGGGCACTGGCATACGGATTTTCTGCCTTTGTGGGACAAAATCAGAAGGGCACCTCCATTACTGGAGAAGTGGGGAGAGGTCTTGCCATCTCCCATGCCATGTGTCCTTCTGCAGCTCTGGCTCCATGAGGATGGTGACCGGCAAGCCATGGCAGGGCAGGAGCGGTGCATTGGGTACAGAGCCCCGGGCACCAGGCAAGGCACCAGGCCAGCTCGGCCTCCCGGGTGCTGGGCTGATGGAGACAGTGCCAGGGCCTGGGTACATGGCATGGGCATCCAAAAAGGGACGGTGTCGCCTCCATCCTGCTGTGCACCCCGTTGGCCTGGGCAATACGTTTCGTCTTGGTGCCTCCGAGGGAGCGGGGCTATTTCTATCTGCCTCGCTCCCGTACCCACGCGCAGCCCAAGGCATGGGCAGTGCCACCTCGCCTCCCTCCCGGCGCCTCAGGTAGGAGCTTCTCATTTGCTCCTCGGGCACCGCATCGTGGCCTCGGGCCAGCTCCCTGTTGCATGGCTGGCTTGGTTTCCATTCCCATCCCTCCCTCCCGCCAGGGTTTTTCAGCTCCTGGGGAGTGCTGCCTGCTGCCCCGGGATGGCTCCCGCCGCCGCTGCTAGCAGGCTTCCCACTTGGGGGGGGAGGTCAACCACTTCTGCACCTCCAGATGTTGTTCGTCATGGTCCTGGTCCTAGTCCGAGCCCAGGAAGAGCGACCAGGCACAGAAACCCCACTAGCTCCTCCCAGATGGAGACACCTGAGCCCTCGTCCAGCTTGTCCTGAGACCCCCACGCCTCGGCCGCCTCCAACACAGCTTCTCCTCCCAGCTTTGGCTGCTGGTCCACCCAGGGGAGCGGGCACCCGAGCGGCTGCAGCTACCTGGTGTGTCCTCCCCTTCCCATCCGCCTTCCTCTTGCAGGGCCTTATGGCGGCTCCCGCAAACCCCTCTCCTTCCTGCTCGGCTCATGCTTGGCACCCGTCCCCGGCACTCGCTCAGCCTGGCCAAACCCCGCATTGAGTCAGGAACACCTGCCCGTGTTTTTCTTCAGGCCCCGGTTCTCCAGGGACGTTGGGTCCTTGGGGACTGCTGGGATTTGGCTGTGCCCATCGCACGAGAGCAGGCACGCACCCTGGACCTCTCCCCGAAACCTCCTGGGAGGGAGATTGCAGGTTATGGCTGGAGTGGACATCCCTATGGGAAGAGTTGGGCGAGGAGCAGCTTCCTGGGAGCAGCGGAGATGCTGGAGAGGGGCAAAACAGCCGGCGGGAGCAGGTGCC
>NW_009217711.1:2296-2607 GCF_000690835.1 Fulmarus glacialis
CCCCAATGCTGGCTTTTCATTCTCTGGGTCCCCCTGTGCTATTTGGGGTCCCAAAACCCTGCCCCACTGTGCATCTGACCATGCCGGGTGTTTCTCTGGCAACGCTCCAGTCCACGGCCATGCCTGCAGTCGATGCCTACGGTAGCAGGTGGTGGCAAAGACCTAGAAAAGATGTTTGCAGGCAGCATAGTGAGTCGTCATATGCTGCTCCAGCTTTCTGGGGGACGAGAGAGGGAACCAGCTCCAGCAGGGAGGGACACCCAGACCCCTGTCCCCAGACTGGACGTGATGTCCAGCCAGGTGGGCTCACT
>NW_009217711.1:2672-3046 GCF_000690835.1 Fulmarus glacialis
AGTGCTCGTCCCCAGCTCCGTTACCCCCCCCTGCAACTCCGGTTTTGCCAAGGCCCCTTGCTACCCCCAAGCCTTCCTGAGCATCCCTGAGTGTCCCAGCCCTGCTGGGTGGGTATCCCGCGGTGCCCGCACTGCTCAGTTGCTCGAACAGGCATCCCCTGCCCCGAGCAGACACACCGTAAGCCATGGGAAGTGTTCCCCCCGGGAGGTGAAGGTGACACTCTCGCTGGGCGCAGAGGTGGCGTGGCCGGCCGGGGTGCCAGCCCACCCACAGCCACGGTGTGCCATGTGTCTCCTCCACCATCGCGCCTCTGCTCCAAACCTCACCGCCCTGCTCGGCCAGCAGCTGCCACCTTCTCTTGCCCCTCCAACGG
>NW_009217711.1:3373-5193 GCF_000690835.1 Fulmarus glacialis
GCCAGCCCACCCACAGCCACGGTGTGCCATGTGTCTCCTCCACCATCGCGCCTCTGCTCCAAACCTCACCACCCTGCTCGGCCAGCAGCTGCCACCTTCTGTGTCCCCTCCAAGGGTTCACTCCAGCTCAGGGCAATGTCACTTCGCCCGTCACTCCGTCATCTCTCCTCTCCTCTGGCGGCTGCGCTCCTGTCTCCTCCCATCGCTCCCTGTCCCCTTGCCGAGGACTTGCAGCTGCTCTCCTGTTGGGCTTGCTGGGTGTTGGGCTGGGGTGCTCTGCAAGGCCCTGGGTCCCGCTCCCACACGGGCACCTCCATTTCATGCGCTGGCAGCTCCCCTGGGAATGGCTCGGGAGCACCGAGCACTGCATGCCAGCTCCTGCCATGGAGCTGTCTTGGCCTCTGTCGTCACTGCTCCTGGATCTGCCTCTTCGCTTGGTCTCAGGGCTCACGCCAAGCTGGTTTGGGGGACCTTGGTTGCACCCGTTGGTACAACCAGGCTTGCCACGGAGGTGGCTGCATGCCCATGCAGGCAAGGCTGTGCTTGGTCAAGCTGGGTGGCAAGCGACCTTCACACATGGCCTCATGCGCTCAGCATCCGTGGATGCAGTGGTCGATGGAGGCCTCAGTGTGCCACTCGTTAGTGTTTTGTTGCAGATGAGCAGTGCAGGTTTAAAGCCACATCTGCCCTGTGTTCCCCACCTCCAGCTGCACCCTGGGGCTGTCTTGGTGCCACAGACTGCTGGGTGACCTAGGGAGATGTGGCCTGACCTTCCCCAAGCCCCCCAGCCACGGGACCAGGCTGGAGCTCATAAAACCCCCAAAAACAGGTACGGTGAGACAGCAGCTCCTCAGCACTGTATCACCCTCCAGGTCCACCTCCCCTGCACGGCACCACCTGGGGATGGGGATGGTGAGGGGGGTGCAGCCCCCGGGGGCCCTGCTGGCAGCCCTGGCCGGCGGCACGGCTCGGCTCGTGGTGCAAGGAGGGGGATGAGTCCGGGTGTTGCTGGTGCTTAGGGCTCATGCATGCTTCTCACCTTAGCAAAATAGCTCGTTAAGAACTGCTCGTGCCATTATTGTTAATTATTATCATCCACACACACCCCGGGGGGCGGTCGGCAGGCTTATAAGAAAGAGCACTGATGGATTTATCTGGAGGGGAAGTCACAGATAAAGGATTGCTCAAGCTTCATAAATAGGCCCGAGGAAAAAAAAAAAAAAATAGGTCAAATCGCATTGAACTTCCCGGTGAAACAAGCCTGTTTGAGCGCTGGGCCCCGGGGACAGGCAAGAGCAGGCAGCGGCCAGTGGGGAGGGGGCCGGCGAGCAGTGCACCCCGGGGAAGGTGGGAGCTGACGGGGCGGCAGCTCCCCGGGTTGACAGCCCGCGCCCACGGCCTCGGGGGACCTGCCTCCCCTCTGCCCTGCCACCCACCCAGGCTTGTGCCCAGAGCTTCTATGGGTGCAGCATCTGTGGCCAAAGGAGCCTGGCTGGGCCCGGAGCTGGGATCAGTCAGCTGCAGGCGGGCTTCTGGGGAGTTCGGGGTTTGAATAGCTGCAGGATGGAGGTGCCACAGCCTCCCCGGGCAGCCTGGTCCACCATTTGACCACCCTCGCAGGAAAAAAGGTTCTTTCTTCCATTTAAACAGAATTTCCTGTGTTTCAGTTTGCGCCTGTCACCTCTTGTTAGCCTGGCGTTGTCCTCGTTGCACCCTCCCTTCAGATATTCACATACATTGATAAGATCCCCCTGAGCCTTCTCTTCTCCAGGTTGAACAGTCCCAGCTCTCCCAGCCATCTCTCCTCGTAGGAGAGATGC
>NW_009217711.1:5265-6767 GCF_000690835.1 Fulmarus glacialis
AGGTGTGGCCTCACCAGTGCCGAGCGGAGGGGAAGGATCACCTCCCTCGGACCTGCTGGCAACGCTTTGCCTAAAGCAGCCTAGGAGACCATTCGCTGCCTTTGCCCCAAGGATATGTTGCTGGCTCACGGTCAGCTTGGTGTCCACTAGGATCCCCAGGCCTTCTTCTGCCAAGCTGCCTTCTAGCTGGTCATCCCCCAGTATATACTGGTGCCAGGAGTTGTTCCTCCCTCATTTCAATTTGTTCGGCTCCATGAGGGTCCTCTTGGCCCATTTGGCGATTAAGTGATTCCAGGGGGGTTGTCACCCAAAGCTCCCCAAGAATGATGTGAAATGAACCCAAAGGGCAAGCGACCTTCCTGTGTAACTTTGCTCTTGCCATCTCCCTGTGATGTTGACTGGATCCAAACTGGGAGGGAAAATGTTCCGGGAACAGCCCTCTGGGCCACCCGAGCAGCCGCACCCCCGGGCATAACGCATTGCTTTCCCCATTGTTCTCGCTGCCTTCCCTGGCAATTCCCCACACCGGGTTCACTAGGCTTTTGAGCACTCTGGAGCTATGAGCTGACACATCCACCTAGTCAGGATTATTCCCCCCTTCCTCTCCAATTTGCATTTATGCACGTTGAGTTTAATCTGCTGTTTTATCGTCCAGCCTTGCTAACTGTGAGCTCTTGCCGCAGATCCCAGTGTGCGTCTATGAGCCAGCCAGAGCCTTCGAGGCGTGAGGCGTTCTGACAGTAAGCCGGAGATTAGGGAGCTAAAAAAAGCCCTGAGTGGACACCCCTGCACCCTTGCAGTCATGCAGGGCCGGTCTCTGCAGGGGGAATGGCGGGTCTCCTCATCGCAAAGCCCCACGCCAGCAGGAGCATCCCGTCCTGCCCCGGGACTTGCTGCCGAAGGCTGCAACACCGCGTGGGCATGCCCTGCTCTGGCACTGCCGGTGTGCCCCACTCCAGCATGCCCTGCTCCAGCACCACCGGCGTGCCCCACTCTGGCGTCGCTGGTGTGCCCTGCTCCGGCACCACCGGCACTGCCAGTGTGCCCTGCTCTGGCACCGCCGGTGCGCCGCGGTGGGACTGCAGCATCTCTGTCCATGAATGTTAAACGAAATAGGGCTTTATCTTACGTAACGGTGTTTAATGTTTAATGCTGTTACTTATAACGAGGGCGTTATGCACGGACAGCGCGCGTGCTGGAGGCCACCGCTAGTTCATCCTCCTCCCTGAAAAGGCACAAGCGGCCTCTCTAATCCCTTCCTCAGGGTATTCTGCGCTGGTGTCGCCCCCTCTCCCCACTCCCACCAGCTCTCGCTCCGGGGGACTATCCCCGAGGTGTTGCTCCAGCCGCTGTCAGTTTGGGTTCCTCCAGCTTGGTTCGTTGTACCCTTGCAGCCTGCTCCGACCCATGCGTCTCCCTCGCCGCTTCACCCACTGACGGTCCCAGCCCTAGGAGGGCTCAGCCCCCAAAATCACTGTTGGGGGGGGCTCGCCAAAAGCTGG
>NW_009217712.1:0-417 GCF_000690835.1 Fulmarus glacialis
GATCCCTATGGGGTCCCTATGGGGTCCCTGTGGGTCGCTATGGCTCCCTATGAGGTTCCTATGGCTCCCTATGAGGTTCCATAGGGGTCCCTATGGGTCTCTATGAGGTCCTTATGGGTCTCTGTGGGGTCCCTATGGGTCTCTGTGGGGTCACTATGGATCCCTATGGGGTCCCTATGGGTCTGTGTCGCTATAGGGTCCCTATGCGGTCTGTATGGGTCCCCTACAGGTTGCTATGGGTCCCCTATTAAGTCCCTATGGGGTTCTGTGGGTCCCTATGGGTCCCCCTGTGTCGCTATAGGGTCCCTATGGGTCCCTATGGGGTCTGTATGGGTCCCCTATGGGTCCCTATGGGTTGCTATGGGTCCCTTATGAAGTCCCTATGGGGTCCCTATGAGTCCCTATGGGTCTTTATGG
>NW_009217713.1:0-379 GCF_000690835.1 Fulmarus glacialis
GCCACTCCCAGGTGTCCCTCCCCCCACACTGGCCCCAGGGACCCCCTGGCATGGCTCGGCATGGATGCCCGCTGGCCAGGAGCAATGCTGCAGGGAGATGGGGGCAAGCAGCAGGGGAAGAGCCTCCCGGTCTGTGCTCAAGGAGGCAAGGGCGTCCCCATGCCCAAAAAGCCAGAGTCCCTGTGCTGCGCCAAGCGGCATCCTGGGGCGGCCGGTGTCTCCGGCTGGGGAGAGCGCTCACTCCCAGCCGCATCCTGGGGAAGGCCCCGTGCAGGCTGGTGTGGGCAAGACCATGCCCATCATGCCCATGTTGGGCTGAGCAGTGCTCGCCTCTGCCAGGCAACGCTCCTGAAGCTGCCAGGCAGGGCACTGCCAGGGC
>NW_009217713.1:457-670 GCF_000690835.1 Fulmarus glacialis
CTTGCTGCCTCCCCCCGCTGCAGTATGGCATCGTGCTGGACGCCGGGTCCTCCCACACGGCCATGTTCATCTACAAGTGGCCTGCAGACAAGGAGAACGACACCGGGGTGGTCAGCGAGCACAGCATGTGTGATGTGGAGGGTAAGGGCTGTCCCAGTCCCCGGGGGCCCATGGCTGGGGGCGGGGGCTGTGATTTCTCCTGCGTGGCGGCGG
>NW_009217713.1:680-1618 GCF_000690835.1 Fulmarus glacialis
GCAGGGCACCGTGACGGTGCAAATGCCCCTGCCATGCCCAGCTGCCTCCCCGCGTATTCACCAGTGCAGTGAGGTGTTATAAGGGGTCCAGCTCTGTTCCCAAAGCCTTCCCCATCTCGCCCCAAGGCTTGCAGCTGTGCATGCCTGTGGTTTATCTTTTCCTGGCATGCATTGAACCGCCAGGAAAAAATTCAGCTCCCTGCCTAGCCCAGCGAGGAGCAAGGGATGGTTTTCCACTCTCCATTTAAGTAACCTTTCCCAGGCTGTCAGCCAGTGGGGGATGCAGCATGGGCAGGGATACGTGGCTGGACTCTGGATGGCTCCATGCCCACAGAAACCTGCAGCACCTGCCTTTTGAACAGCCTGGGAGGGTCAAAGCTGCCCACCGAGCATCTTCCCACCGAGCATCATCACAGGGAGCAATGCTGTTTCCTCTCCGCAGGTCCTGGCATCTCCAGCTACAGCTCCAACCCTCCAGCTGCTGGGACAAGCTTGGTGCACTGCCTGAACCAGGCTGTGAGAGACGTGCCCAAGGAGAAGCATGCGGGCACCCCGCTCTACCTGGGCGCCACGGCCGGCATGCGCCTGCTCAAGTGAGTGCTTGCTCTGGCCACGTCAGCTGCCCGGCCTCAAATGCTGCCTGGGGGGCCCTGCCATGCCACCCCGCTGTCTCGCCACCCATGGCAGGGGGGGAGATGGTGAAGGACAGCTGTGATGTCTCATCTTTCCCAGGCGAAGCTCCTAACCCTCCCAGCTGCCCAGCTCCATGTCCCTTGCAGAGGTGCTCCTGCCTTTCAGAGCAGGAGATGCTCTGCAGGGCACAACCAGTACAGCCCAGCACCGGGGTAACCCACCCAGTCTTTTTGGCTAGCCAGGAGGAAAGTCCCCCTGCACCCATTGCCAGCCTGATGGGATGCAGTGAGAATAATTATCCCCCC
>NW_009217714.1:0-1083 GCF_000690835.1 Fulmarus glacialis
GGCGGAGGGACGCTACGGCACACGCACCCCGCGGCCGCTCCCGATGGGGGCTCAGCCCCGCTCCGGCGCCAGGGGATGCTTCACCCGGAGGTCTTTCGCCAAGCAAGGACAAATTTAGGTGCCCCGACCCCTCTCACTCCAGGCACCCCCCTGTGTGCCAGTGTGTGCCCGCAGCATCCCCGCCCTCCTGCTGAGTCAGCGAAGCTGCCCCGGGAGTGGACACCTGATCCCGTTTCCCTGCAAAAGGCAGCGCCAGCACCGAACGAGCTGAGTCCCCTAAGGATTTGCATCGTGTTTGGGGCAGAGAGACACGCAGAGCTCTCGCCAGCCAGAGAATGGAGTCATTAAGCAATGACTTTAAATAAGCAAAATCTTGCATTAATGAAGTCTGTAATTCCAAACCAACTATCTGAAAGCAAATGGGCTGTTTTGCTTTACCCAAGCTCCTAAGACTGGGCTGCTTTTCTTATTACTTTCTAATGTACCATGAATAATATCCATTTCTTTATTTTATCCGTATGGGAAGTGACGTGACTCCCAGGCACTGCTCAGGGAAGCCCACTGGCTTTTTCCCTCCTCATGGCAAAGCTAATCTTTACATTAGCAGATCTTTGCGTGACGATGGTACAAGCACAACCCAGTCCAGTATCCACAAGCCAGCCAGACTAGACTAACACCCCCCTGCTGAGCCCCTCTCCACCCCACAGCTTTCCACCCTGTGCTCACGCTCATGCTTGACCAAGGTTGAATTTTGCCATGCTATGGTGCAAAAGTAACTTTTTAAGCTTGAAGGAAGCTTTGGGGTATTTATTCTCAAACCAGCAAAAAACAGCCGGTTTCCCCAGCTCAGTGAGAGCATCAGCAGCAAACGGCTGCATTTCCAAGCCTCAGCCCTGCGAAGCTTTGCCTGCCCTGGGAGCGAGGAGAGGACAACCGGCTCCAGCAGCAGCCCTGCTCCTCGGTGTGACGCCGGGGACCCCCTGTCCCCTCCCGTGCCCCGGGGCTGGCAGCGCTTGCCTTTTGCTGGAGCCCCGTCCTGGCGCCCAGCTCGCCCTCCAGCCGCTCCTCCAGCTGCGCCAGCCG
>NW_009217714.1:1181-1494 GCF_000690835.1 Fulmarus glacialis
GCCGCACCAGGCGGCCGTGCCAGGGTCGGACGGGCGAATGCCAGGGTCTATGGCACGAACGCCAGCACCGAGCTCGTAGGGCGCAGCTCTGCTTTGTGCACCCAGGGCTGCCCCGGCTCGCGTAGCGCATGCACCTCCACCCTAGGCAAAGCATGCATGCTCATCCCACCCCATCCCACTCTATCCCATCCCACTTGTGTCTTAGCAGCCTCCTCATCACCCCAAAACATGCTTCAAACACGCTTGGAGCTGCCAGGAGTGCCGGGCAGTGCCAGCAAGCGCCAGCAGTGCCCTCAGGCAGAATCCCTGCCTG
>NW_009217714.1:1733-2409 GCF_000690835.1 Fulmarus glacialis
CAAGAGGCTTTCCTGCCCCGCTGGGGTGGCCGTGCTGGCCCCACAGGTCAGGCTGGATGCCCAGAGCATGCATTGCCCCCGAAGGGACGTCCCTACCTCCTCCAGAGCCACTTATCTTCATCTCACGCAGCTGAACCAGCTGCTGGGCCTCTTCCAGCTGCTTTTCCACCGACTCCAGTTTCTTCTGCACTTGGTCGTGTTTGCTCTGGGGAAACCCGGAGAAGGAAGGGAGCAGCTCTACCTCACTCCAGGGCACTCGGGTCCAGCAAGGCTGTTCAAGGAGCGAAGCATCACCACCGGCACAGCCCAACGGCTCGCGGCTCTCCTACCTGCAGCTCCTGCAGCTCGCGGGCACCCCGCAGCCTCTCTGCCCGCTCCCCGTCCAAGACCTGGCAGGCGACATCACCCTTGTACCGCTCGTCCGACAGCTCCGTCGTCAGGTCGATGATCTGGGGGGGCAACGCCGAGTCAGGCTGGGCATCGCCGTGCATGCCGGCTCAGGGGGGCCCGGCCAGCCTGCGTCGACCCGAGTGTCCTGACCGCTCTCCTTTGGCAGCTGCCTGTGCTTAGGGGACGTGGTAAGTGCACACCGTCACCAACCAGTGTCACCAGTGGGAACCCAGGCTCCCACTGGCAGTGCCCAGCAAAGAGCAACTGCTGCTGGAGCCCGTGGCTG
>NW_009217714.1:2487-3054 GCF_000690835.1 Fulmarus glacialis
TGCGCTGCAGGCAGGGCTCATCAGATTTCTGCACCGTTCTAGCTGATTAGCATTAAGTTTAATTAGCAACAACAAGCAGGTGAATGAAGGAGTGAATTATTAATCCGGAGAATTAATTCCATGTTCTGCAAAGCAGAGGTGAGCACGGCCTGTCCCGCTAACCCTGCCGAGCGAGGGGCTGCAGAGGCGGCAGGGCCAGCAGGAACACGCAGGCTTCCAATGCTCCTTCTCCCCCGCCTGACAGCATTATAAGGCACTTCACATTTTGCAGGCACACTGCACAAGCTCTTCAGGGGTCCAACAAGTTTAACCGGCTAAGTAAACTCAACAGGTTTTCTTTCCCTGGGGTAGACGCTATTTTTCTAGGTCTGTCCTGAGGCGTTAAGCCTCGCTCAGCAGTCCCAGCCTCATGGGTGTGATTTCACTTTTAACACGGAGCTTAAGTTAAATCATCTTTAGCCGCTTCCCGTTGAGAAGGGGGTCCCTGGCCCCAGGGCTGTTGGTGCCGTTAACCAGAGCTGCAGCGTTACACCGAGACCACAGCCCGGCCACCCCTCGTGAGGGGCG
>NW_009217715.1:0-66955 GCF_000690835.1 Fulmarus glacialis
TGGCAGCCAGCCATGGTCAACCCACCACAAGGGCACGTTCAGATGAGGGAAAGGGCATGCTCTTCCTTTAGAGCCCTGCAAAGGCGGTCTACCATGGTGTGTCCTCTGCCCTGGGGCTGCAGGCAGGAGCTCTAGCACCAGCTTTGGCCTTCCCCGCATCTCTCCTTGCGTGGCTGCAGCAACCACCAGGTCGGTGTAAGAAAAGCTTGTCGTCCGTGTTTTGGATGTGCCAGTGAGAGACCAGGACTCAGACTAACCTGTGAAACTTGGCCTCGCAAAAAGTACTTAGGTAACAATATACTTTTCTTCAACACGTGGAGTTTACGTTGCCAGTTTTTGCTAAATTCAGAATGAATGCGACAGTATGTGAGGCAGTGTTTGTTGGGGTCTAGAGATTATTTTCTATCTCCCAGCACCATCTGGCATTACAGTGGAAACTCTGAATGAATAAACATTGCTTATCATTCTGTCAGTCACTCATCCATCAGACAGAAGCTGAAACGCTAATGTACTCATCATCTTTGTCATTTGGCAATCAGGGACTACTTCACGGTAACTGAGACAAAGACCACAGATTAAGGTCCATAGCAGAAGTGGGCAACAGAGATTTAGCAAGCTTAATGTATTATTCAGTTTGACTGATGCTGACGCATGGAACAGAACTTGATGGGTTTGTGGTTTCTATTTTTGAAGTGTCTTTTTTTGCACAAAGGTGTTGGATTTGTCAGTTAAATTTCTGTGAGCTCTTTTGTTGTTGTTTAGATGAAGAGCAATGTTTAAATAAAAAAAGGGAATGCTGAAAGGAACTGCATGATAAATTCATCTCTAGTGATTGATACACAGGTACTTTTAGTTTGGAAATTATTGGGGCAAGGGAAGTGTACATGCATTAGGATGAACGATAACTAGCTCAAACATCTTGGGGCAATTCTGTCAGTTCCCTTCTCAGAGCAGAGAGCTGCATCCAGATTCTCTAGCTTTGCTTCCCTTGTCACTGCAGCAATCATTACAACTCGAGTGGTGAGCACTCCTGGATAACAGACAGATCCAGAATCCTTGATTAAAATGACACTTCGTCTTAAAACTCATCTTACTAGCAAAATTTGTTCTGGTTTGCGGGGCCCACATGAAGGAGGCGCTTTGAAGAGCAGTGTCATTTTGATACAGAGTCGCTGCGTTAGCACACACACCCTGTTGGGCTTGCTACTTGGACTGGCTGGTAACAGAAAGTAAAAGCACAGTAAAGTTTACTTTTCTATAATGCCTCAAAATTTCAAACTGTTCAAGTGATAAGCCTTTTTGGAGGGACGGGCAAATGACTAGATAAAAGAATAAAAAGCCCAATGGTAAAATTAGCTCACTCTTTCATTTTTAAAGGGCTGGAAGTGTAGGGATGAGAATCTCGGATAACTTTTTGTGTTCTGCTTTTCTTCTGGTACAAACAGCTGAGTTCAATATAGTATTTTCTCTTTTTCCTTTAATTGTTTTAAAAATGATGCAATTGGTTATATTGTCACTGAGTACACACCGGCTTCAGTCCATTCTGATCCCTGGAATTGAACAAAATCTCTGATGCTGACTCTGCGGGTGTACATGGCTTGTTAATACTGCTGTCACAACCCTTTCCCTAGCCAATTCTGTTCCTTGATGTTGCTAAAAATGAAATTTTTGTGCTTTTGAATATTTTTGTTTGTCCTCATTGACAGCTGGAACATTTTCTACAAGTGGCAACTGAATGCAAGAAGCACTGACACAGACCTTTTCAGCTGAAAATGTCCTACCGTTATCAGGGTATTTCTTGTTTTCTTTTGCTCTTTGTTTCTTAAAGTAGTCATAAAATGTCAAGCTAGTCTTACTCAGACTCTGAGACTCAAATCACAAAAGGAAAGTGTGTAAGTCAGAGAGCATTTCTATACCAGATACAAAAGAAAGGAATGGTTTATTTGGTGGATCAGCTCTATCCTAGTTTTCAAAGATGACGTAGGACTCCCCTGAAAAGACCTCTTGTGCCTTTTTCAAGAGGATGGTTACAGTTAACCAGAAGGACACAATCAAGCTCCCATCTCTGACTTTGTGAGTCCTCACACTGATTTGCAGGAGAGTTTGTAACATTTTTTAACATAAACTCGTTTAGTCTTAATGTCCCTCATACAGAGTTTTGCCTCTGCATGAGGACTGATGACTGCATGCATTTATTTGTCTCAAAACCTGTCTGATTCACTTTCTGTTATAATGAAATGTTTTGCTAAGCCGTCATTTTTACTGCAAATATATTCCCTTGGCTGCATCTTAGTGGTGGATTATTTGCTCCAGAATCTTTTCTTTTCATCTCAGAGATTAATATACATTTCGGGACCAGCTTTTGAAATATCGATTTGCTTCAGGAAACTTCTTATAAGCAAGACTTGGAAGTCAGCACTAAATCAGTTTTGTGTATTTTATTTCCCAAGGAATCAGACCCACTTTGTTTATTATCTAGCAAAACCCAAAGCATAATGTAAAAACCAAGACTGAATCAGAAAAGGACATTATAAAAATACTGAAGCCATCTTTCCCTGGCAATGGGGAAATACATTCATTCACTTTAATATAAAAAAGAAACAATGATACAATGGTAAAAAAAAACCAAACCTGAAGGGTTCATACATCTATTTCAAATACATAGCAAAATGTCAGCTATTCACATTTATTTCCAAAGTAATTTGGCAATCACAATATATTAAAGTATATGATAGCATCAGGATATTAAAATAGATATTTAACCACAATATTTAATCAGCTGTTACTAACAAATACAGCAGGCCTGAAGTTTCTGACAGTTGTGCCTAGAGGAATGTGAACATAGCATCACTTAAAGCAAGTTTGCCGCCTCCACTCCTCAATGAAAGCAGCACATGAAAACCTAACACAACGTTTTAGTAAACGTTGGTCCATCCTGGCCCATCTGCATCAAATGACACCCACGCATCAGGCCTTTTCTTCTGAGAGAAAAGTCCAGTCAATAGCGATTATTCACACCCTGCGTCCTCTTGGTCCTCCATCATGTAGTGTGTAACCGATGCTCTGTTTCCACGACCCTCCTGCACCCTGGAGTGAAGAGGTAGCCTTTTCCCTAAATGTCTTTGCTGCATTACACATGTTCCTGAGCATCCGCTCCTCACCTATCTCGCTCAGGAAGGACATATTCAGCCACCTAAATAAGCTCCAAGAGTCGCCTTAGACGCTCGGGGTTACCTGAGACCAGGTCTGGCTGGATATAACCCAGAAGGGGCAGGAGCTCCCCTGGAGCAGCAGACGGAGGGTAGGAGGTGCAGCCTTGGGCACTAGAGATCTGTGCAAGCCCCTCCGTCACTCCCCTCAAGCCAAACTCTTCCTGTTACCCTCAGAAAACTTATGAACAGCAGCAGTTTATTTTCAAAGCTCAACCACAGTTTTTTGTTAAAGGCCTTAAAACTTCCTTTTCTCACTTATACCTCCAAACTGCACCTTCCAACTAGTCAGTTCTGAGCATCACAGGTTTCGAATAGGGGAAAATGAAGAACAAGAAACTCTGTCTCCCTTAGCAGATGCAAATGCACCCATACAGTTTACTCAGCCAAATGCATTCCTCGCATGCAGAGGTAAAATATCTAGTGATCATCTTTATGGGGTTTTCCCCACCAGAATCCCCAATACGGAATTTCTGTTCTGTTCAAAGGGAGAAGGTTAACCACTGTGTCACATCTCTTGCAGATTAGCTTCTTATGAGAAATTTGTTCCTGCATCGAATTCAGAAATTTTAGTGTCACAGACTCTTAAACATATTTTTGGGTGAGTCAAAAGTGTTAAATCTCTTCACCAGAAATTGCCTTTTGTGTCAATAAAACCCCAGACATCCAAACAGCAGCCCAGACTAGCTGTGCGCTTGGAATCAACGTCAGATTCCAAACCCACATGCAAGGACAAGGTGGTCTGAGCTTAGAGATTTTGTTTGAGCTCATCTTTTGATCAACTGGTAAAAGAGAGAAATGGAGAAATATGCAGCCACCAGGTGTTAATGTTAGATGTAAAAGGCTTAAGTTTTCTTTAAATTAATGTTAAATGCTCAAATAAAATAGTTTTAGCTTTCAACTCTTTGAAAATAAAGTTACTAGTCTAAATGGCACACCCAGTTCAAATTTGATTTCTAGATAAATCCACTGATAGTGAAAGCATTCAGGATCCTTTAATTAATGTTATAGAAAACTGCACTTAATTACTGCTTGAGCATTTATATCTGCATAAAGTTTCATTACACTGAATACGTCATCATTTAAATCCATTACCTACATATAAATATGTATCAAATTTGCATTGCAAATGTCTTCATCCTCTGCATTGTTAATCACAAATGTCATATCTAAATGAGTCCAAAAAGCACAATTCTGGCTTACTTACCAAATAGTTCCTTATTAAACAAAATATATATTATAGGACATAAATACAATAAAATAATAGGTGGACGTCCTCAGGGTAGTATAAATTATTACCAAAGTCAACAGAATGACTCCACTGAAATGAGCTGTCTGACCCAATGACAGCTGCTGTGACAGACATCAGCAGCTATAGGACAACATAAAAATATATGTTTTAGTACCAGAAAACCTACTTACAAATGTTCTATTAAAGGCTCATCTGGAATTAATAAGTGCTGATTTGACTGCTCAAGTGACGAGCAGGGTACATAAAACCTGTTTTCTGGTGACTAGAATATTCCCACAAAAAGATCTGAGCTGGTTGTCTTAAATGTAAATGCACATTAGTTAATATATGTAATGAATATCTGTGTTCAACGGCACTGTTTCATTTATGTTCATCTGAAGTCAAGTTAATAAAAGGCTTGTTTATTTAAATGCAGCTTTCCACGTTCTGCTTCAAATTGAACAGTCAAATGAATATATAGAGGCATTGCTATACTCAACTCAAAAAGTCATCACCCCTTTTTTTCAGATACCAGTCACAGACACAGGAAAGGATCAAACTGAGTACCTGTGTCATGAAATCATCAATGAAATGGTACTATCCATTACTATCCATTGTGTAAAGAACCAGAAAAAATGTTTTGAACTGGACCTTCTTTGGCACTTATCAACTTTGTGACATGGACACTGTCAAAAGCAGGTTCCAAGTTTTCAGCGGTGAAAAAAAATGCACAGCTGCAAATACTGTTGAATTCTGCACAATGGACAGACAGGCATCAGGCTGCTCAATCTACATTTTCAAATAAGTCTTGCAAACACAAAGCAGTCAGAACAACATCAGGGCTTGGCTTTTGTGGGTGTGATGGAAGATGTAGAAAGGAACTCTTGATCCTCCAACAGGCAAGTGGAGATTACACATTTACATTGCCTGGCTTGTTTAATTATACTTTACATTAGCAAAGTGCTTTAAAGTGCATAAAGACAGATGGTCTGTCCTGAATTTTATGGAAGAGGAGGTGCTACCTATAGAACAGGAGATAGTCATAAAAGACGAGAGGTAGCAAGCAACGGAAAGCTAATACATTCATGGCAAAGTCTGGTGAAGTGATTGAAAATTTTATTATTCCATGAGCTGGATTCTGTGGCCTGCAGAAGAGATAAGAAGGATACATTAACTCCACAAACATCAGTGAAATCCATAGTCAATCATAGAGGCCTCTGATGGGAGAGCATGAACATTTGTGTGCCAATATTGGAAGTTAGATGGCTAGTGGCTTCTCCGTTCATTCAACAGCTGCTTCAGCCATTCTGCCAACTCCATGCTTCTCACCACTGTCCTAGAGCAGCCCTTATGAAGACTTTACCTTAGAATAAAATGCACTGCTCCCTTTGCACATCATGGGTTTAGGGGAGGGCAACGGTGTTTTGTACAGCAGGTGACTGACTTCCAGCCCAACCATATGCTGTTCCTCTTCTCTGAGAGACTCCTGGATTCTGCTGTTCCCATGCCTTTCTTCATTCCCGTAAAATAGTGAGATTTTTCTTCTGACTGTGTTCTAACATAATGCCCATGTAATAACATTTCCTATAAGCATGTTAGAGAGCAGATATGTATGTCAATAGTAAATAACAAATGAACAAAATTGTTCCTCCATTACAGACTCAGAGTTTAATTAGACATTGAAGTCAATCAGTACATATCGACATGCTAAGCAGAAAGATCACATGTAGCAACTACACATAGGCATGCACGCTTAGGGACGGCCCTCCTGCAAAGTCAGGTTTGTGCAATCTGTGACGGGAAAGTGATGGATACCTGGATTTTGAAGATGTATCAGCCCAGCACCAGAAGCTACAGTACATTGCTCCCGCAGCGATGAGAAGTGCAGTGCTCACCCAGCCCACGTAGAGAGCAGCTCCTAGTTCTCGTTTCAGTGGCGTAGGGACTTTCGGATCATAGAAGTCACGAATGATGCCACCTCCAGTCCAGGACACAGGGATCAGAACGAGGATGCCCGTTAGGAGAAAGGCAACTCCAGCTGCCAGTATGAAGATGCTGATGCCCTGGGTATCCTGCTTGGTCTTATGAGTGTACTTCACACCAACAATGGCCATCAAAAAGGAAATGATTGACAGGACCACTGCAATGCACATGAGGGCTCTGAACGCCTCCAAGGGTGGGGGGAGAGCCAGGACAGAGTCGTAGAATTTGCACTGCAGCCTGACGCCCAGCTGACTGACGCAGTCCATCCACAGTCCTTCCCACATGGTCTCAAACACCACGATGTTGCCATCAATGTGGGCAGAAACTCTCCACTGCGGCATAACTGTGGCTGCCAAAGTCCCAACCATGCCGACACCTCCGAATATTAGACCAGTGATTTGTAACACACAGCAAGCCATTCTTCTTCTGAAAAAGACACCTCAAGTGAGGTGGCCTAGGCAGTCTTCCAAAATCACTTTTTCATAGAAGAAATATAAAGTATGAGAGGGAATATTTTCTCCAGTAGTTTCCTCATACGGCAAGTTGTTGGGTTTTTTTAAAAGCAGCTCGCTCCAGTCTGAGGTTCAGACAGGTGGAAATCCATTTCTGACTGGCTAGAAGGACCTGCTATTTATTTGCTTTGAAATCCCCTCTGACTACAGCGCCTACCCATCAAGCCTAACAAGTTTCCAGCCAATGGGAAACTAGGAGGGGTGTGTCATAGTTGATTTTACTGCTTCTTATAGTGTGTCTGTAGTGATGTTATAATTAAGCAAGTGTCAGGCATTCAATTAAAGGTACCTAATTGCAGGGCTAATAATTTCTTAACTGCTATGTTGAAATTCAGTACAGAAAGTCTGAACTTCCACCAGTTAAAATATTATGTAAAATAGGTCATTATAGTTCTTATGACAAAAGCTAAACTTGGACTTGGAGTGGGGCTTACTTTCTAAGTGCTACAGCCCTGGGAAAACAGCTGATTTTTTTTTTTTCAAATCAAGCTAGGAGGTACTTGGTGTAGCTCTTTAATGTAGATTCCTCGTTTTGATCAAATACAAAAGTATAATCATGATATTAGACAGGTACAGGAAAGTCAAGTATTCCAATCAACATCAAAGCTTTACTCTACCAGCTGTATAATTCACAAGGATGACAAAGAAAATAGCTGGCAGAGTTTCATAGCTTCTGCTTTTGAATCCACGAGTAAGGTCTCTGTTAGGAAATAAACCTCTATGAGACTCTCTCCCCATTAAAAGGATAATGTTGTCATTATGTTCCGTACTAATAATCTTCTCCAGGTAACATTAGGAGTGGTTGGGGGCCATTGTCTAATACGAAAAGGATGAGCTTTTCTTTCAGTGTACAATGCACCTTGAAAGAAGTCAGAGATCCCTCCCGCAAGCATGTATCTCAGCCTGCACAGATAGCTACAAGCCTGGACAAAAATGCACGCCAAAGACTGATTTGCCTTGGGCAAGTTAGGAATAACTGCTGCATTATGGTTTTTTTACTTTCTTCTCCCTACCTTGAAATAATAGTGTATGATGACAAGTCAGGGTGTTGTTGAAATTGATGTGTTTCTGGTTACTCCAGCTCTTTGAACCGATGGGGCTAGTAAAAAAAAAAAAAAAGTGTTGGCCCACTAAAGACAATGAAGGCCCCTAGAAGTGCTGTCGAAGAGCAACATATTCTTCGATTGCTTGTGGGTTGTGGTGTTGTGGGCTTTGTGCGTTTGGAAATATCAGACATTGCCTTTGATGGTATTAATTTAGTTACAGCCTTAGATGCCTACACAACATATTCAAAGCAAAAGCTAAAACCCATGAAAAGTGAATTGCCCATCTAAACCACTCACAGCCCACAAAATCCCCACCTTCCCACAGTTACTAGCTGTAAGGAAGGAGTGCCCAATAATGCAAGTTATACAGTATAATGTAACATGGCCATATGGAAAATACTCCAAAGGGATCTGGGAAATTCATTTTTGCCTTCAAGTCTGCTAGCAGGAATCTGGAGAGAAAAAATGTCTTCAGCTAAGATGTGAAATGTAACCTTTAGAAACTAAATACATTATTGGATTTGTTCTTATAGAGAGATGAATGTTGCATCACTCTTCTGCAGACATAAAAAAAGAATCCCGTGATGCAGAAAAGTTAAGGCATTTTGCTCAATGCCACAAAGAAGGAGATGGTAGAGATGAAATCAGAAGTCATAGACGGTTACCTGTCTAAAAGAAACTCCTTTCTCTGGCAGGAGACTGCTCCCTTAGAAGAAGACTGCACACAGACCTGTGCTATTCAACTTGAGTACAGTCTCCATTCATCTTGTAGGACTTTTTTACCTCTGAATTCTCAAAACTGTTTTTTGATTTGTTATTTTAACTTCAAAAAAGAAATCAACTTATTATGGAAAAGCCTTCTCAAAACTAGCATTTAAATGTCATTTTTTCAACAGAAAAACTCTTTGTGCAACATTTTCAGGCAGCCAGCTCTTGAAGGTATACACAGCTGGAGAACAGACCATGCCTAATGCCCTGAATCTGTTTATCTGACTGCCTCATCTAGTAGGATTGCTCTGAAATCATTTTTCTTCACATAACTCTGGGAGGGTCAGCCATTGAGGTCATGCATAAAATTACACTCTGTGACAATCAGGGCATGGTTTGTATAGAAGATGAACTGCTCACAGAAATACTGTTAAAATGCATCATACGCTGGTTGTGTAGCAATACATCCAGAGAGTGCTAAATGATTGAGTGATTGAGTGTTTTTTTGATCTTTAATCGGAAGTAGTACCTATGGTGAGTGACATCCAGCGTAGGTGTAGGCGTAAGAGAGGAACACCCAGGCTACACTGCTGCACGTACTGTCCAGTGGCAGGATGGCATGATGAAACCTGAGGGGAAGGAAGCGGGAAAGGAAAACCAATAAATGGCAGTTTTGAAACTTGAAGATAAATTTCAGATATGAAAATAAGCTACAGGAGACAGGTTGAAAAAAAAATCAAGAAACACTACCAATATCTTGGAAACTCATAAGGACTGGAAAATCTCATCAACCTCTTAAATGCCAATGAGTCCCTGGCTTTGCTAATCACTGGAAGAATTATCTTTTGCAGAAAAGTCCTGTCTTTGAATCAGCCTGGAGGAAGCTCTTACACCCTTGTATACCCTAGAGAACTGTACCTCCATTTAAAGGCTCCCCTCACCTCACCTCTTAGAAAGAAATGCTTAGTTGACTGAGTTACTTCAAAATCACTCTGAACAGCAGACAGCTCTTAAAGTAGAAATTAAATGCATGCTTACGTGGTGGGCAAGGGAGATACAATGGCTTTAGTGTCAGGTGAGAAGAAATAAAAGGAAAACCCCAGTTAGACCTGACTAGACTTTAGAAGTGTCCTCATTCTGTGTATCATCCATCTGTTATGCTATTTGGATGCTTACCTGCCTCAAGACGAGAACACCAGTTCTTACGCAAACATGTCCACCCCAAAATTTGCCTTCAAAGAGGAAAACAGGCGACTGAGGAAGCACGTAGCCTTTACACCTAATCTTTCCCTGGATCTCTGTTCAGATTTACATTTTCTCTTCCCTTCAAATCAGGATGTTCATTTGAATCTTTTCCTGGGGCAGTATCTTCTGTTCCCTCCCTACCTTTTAAAATGTTGATGCCCTTTGAAAAGGAGGAAGTAGAGCATCTCCAGCCCACATGATTAACAGAACCTGTCAATGATCCCCAGTGCTTAATTAATGATAGGCATCAAAAATGTAAACACTTAATTGCCTCCCAGAAAGCAGGTTTCATTCCTCTTTGTATATCTTCTATGTACATTGAATTTGAGAGTCCTTATACATACATATGCACCTATATATAGACAAATAGACTGTAGTCTTGTACAAATGTAGAACTATAATGTACATAGTTCGTTATGAGCTCCCGTCAAGAATAGATAGGTTGGTTATGCTACAGGCTAATGAGCTAAATTTAAGGTTCCGTAACATTTTTGGAACAGGCAAATATGCAGATGTATCAAAAGCACACTTTAGTGATTGCTAAGACTTGCAGTTAAGTCTCTCAACCTCCCAGAGACTGCAGTTATCCAGTAAGGCTGCAAAGCTGCCTAACTGCCTGCAGAGTCTGGCAATGGAGAGTCCAGCAGGCTGTGGCTCTGCAGTCATTCTGCACCCTGTCCCCTTGGGCAGAGGTGCTGGATGAAGCCATGCAGACCTAGATCATCCTCTACATGTAAAATCTGCTTTAAGCGTACAACAGATAGGGTTAGGATTGTCTGCAGATCATTTGTTTTGGAAACACATGTGAATGGCATCAGTTTCTCCCTGCTTGTGGCTTCCACTAGTCCATTCATTACGTGCTGGGTTAACCACTTTGTTTTCAACTATTTACAAGGGCTGGTCAATGAAATCATAGTCAAGTTAATAGTTCCATTACTTTCTACGGTATTGTGATTGACTACTGTATTTTGTGCCTGTTGGTGAGGCAAAAGGTTGCTTTGATTCTGTTTTAATTCAGGAGAAAATGGACTGAGGCCAACAGAGGCCTTTTTATTTGCGCTAACTTTAATATTGCTGCCTGCACATCTGTTAAAAGATGAAGGCACATCTCCTTCCCCCTCTTTTCAAGCGTGGCACATTTTTGAGTGAGAGGAACATCTGCTCAGTGTAGCCTAGAGAGGGATTTCCCCCAGACACATAACAGGCACTGTATTGCAGCGCTGACCTCTAACTCTAGCTTTGAGGCAACCCATGACTGACAGTTGAATTGAAAAGAACTAATATTTATTTTCCGTCGTGTTCCTCAGCATGCCTGAAATTCACAGCCTGACAAAACTGCCAAACTCTTAATGATATTCCATGTCTGAGGAAGCCTATCTCCTGGACACTGTGAATGAACTCGAGTTCAGTGTAATAAAACCCTACAGAAATAAAATATTAAATGCTCCTTTGAGTATTTAATCCATCTAAACTGCTTCAGGCTTTTACAAGGTATTTGTCACCTCAGGACTTGCGTACAGGGAGCAGCCATCCTGATAGAAATAGAACCTGCCAGAAAATATGCTATCTTACTTTGCTGTTTATTGACAGGACCTCAAAGCATATTTGGGGGCATTTGATTGCGCAGTTCACATTAAGCTGTTGGAAATATAACAGCGGCAAATTCCCAAGGCAGTATTGATTGTTTTCATAAGGGTTAGCAGCAGGGTATACAGTTAGGCTATTACTGGAAGAAGCACAGTGGAACTCCTTTATTTACATGATTTACTGTGATGGAATAAAAGAGGAGGAGAAGGTATATTGTGGCAGTGATGGTCTAAAGACAGATGAGAGGCAAGGTTTGTAGAAAGAGGTAATAGGTTTTATTAGACTACCTGATACTGTTAGAAACAAGCTCTTAGGCTCAGAATCCCAAGAAAGATTGCTTTTGGAGCACAGCATAATAATACACCCTTGAACTAGCTCTCCAGCAACCAAGCAGTGTGGGTAACTAAAAAAGTAAGTCTCAAACTTTGAAGAACAGGTTTTTTTCCCATCTTTCTCAGTCATAATTTGGGCTCCTCCCTGTCCAGTCCTGTCCCTCTCACTTTTTGTCCTCTCCCAAACCCCACCTCCTGAATGTAACTAACTACACTGTTAAATTCCACCTCCAAAATAAACCCTAGCAGCATGAGCTCCACCACCACTAACTTCAACCTTGTGCACCCAATGACACCCCCAAACCTGTCATTTCAGCACATAGCAGGGTCACCCTCTATGCCCACAGTCTCCCCTTCCCCTCTCTACCCAAATCTAGAGTCCTTTATCAAACCTCTGGGCTTCTAGCCAGGATGTTCCATTACTCCTCTCTCCTTAGGATTGGGATTCACCCCTTCCCTGGGACACCCTGGCTGACTTTCCCCGGCTGGCAAGCTGGGCGTCCCTTAGGAAGGAGCAGCATAGCCCCTGCCATTGGGCCTATATAGCTGGCAGAGTTCATCTCTCAATTTACCTTCATTCCCCTTCAAAGAGAGGGAGAGGAGAGGGTGCGGAGGAGAAGGAAAGCCCTGCCCAGCCAACCAGCTGTTCCTGCACTCACACAAAAGAACCTCTTCCTGGAAGTCATAAATCGCTTTGGATTTGTGCTGGCACAGAGCCCAAAGCAGGAGTATTTCGCAGGAAGCAATTAATTTTTGTCACTTGCTCTCAGAACACCCTCTCCAGCATCATGAATCATAGCAGCTCCAAGGATGCACCACTGTCACTGCAATTGTGCACATTGATGCAGCTCTCTGGGGCTGATGAGTCTCTGCACAGTGACAGCCCACAGCCTGCAAGGGCACAAATGATTCACCAGTGTGGGCACACTGCTTCCCCCAAGGGACAATCCAGCACTGTTCCTAATTGCAGCATACCATGTAGCCAGTCAAAATATGAACTTCTTTGTCCATGATCAAGCAGTAGCTGCTTTCATTCCGGATCTGAAATGCGTAGTTTAGCACACAGTGCAGTACTTCAGAAGGAGGAATGTCTAATAACTATTTCTACCAACCATGTGTTGGGAGTTAAGGGGCTGGAAGTTAGGGAAAGGAAAAGAAAAAAGATAGAAAACAGTCTGATGTGTGCAGACTGACTTAAAAACAAGTATAAAATGGAGGAGGGAAAGACCTCAGCAAATCTGATGTTTTTATGTTGGAATGGAACAGGGCTCACATTGTAAGGCAGAAAATGGTATGTGAAGGATCATGAAGATGAGAGGATCTGTATCTCTGCAGAAGATCGTTGCCAATGAGGTGAAAGTGCCTGGAACACTGAGGGAGAACAGCTCCTCTGATCCTGATAACGTTACTCTTTATTAATTAGACTGAATTAGCTTAGGGACATGAATGTGGATGAGGCTTAAAAATTCCTTAGGAAGTGTCTGGAATGTGAGTCTCATGGGGAAGAAAAGGAGAGACTTGTAGGAGTAAGGCTGATACTCAACTGGATTAATAACTCCACAGAGGAGGTATTTGGTAGAATAACAGAAATAGGTAACCAACCAGCAAAGAAAATATATCTAAGAGGTCAGAAAATGTAGGGGGGAAATGAGACTCAATAAAAGTCAATCCAAATTAGGCTTTTCAAAAAATAGAGTAAAAAAGGTGCTACAGGCATACAAATAATACAGAACAGCAAGGGAACAGGCATGCTAGGCTGTGAGTATGAGTCTAAGAAAGGTAGTTAGCCCTTCTCTTCTTTGAATTTAAGTAACAGCGATGATATAGAAGAAGGAGAGTATAACAGTATTACAATACTGTATCCAAGGTGGATAAAAAACTCCAAATCTTTATGAGCACAAACTGAAGAAAGAGATTAATTTCCACTGAAGGAAATTCAGCATGTGCAGTTCCAAATCTAGTAGCAAGGACTGTTAGCGTATGTGTCAAATTAGGAGTGATACTCTGTGTGTCTGGAGAACAGCAAAATTAAGGGAATGAGTGGGGAGGTGGAAAACCCTGTGTACTAGAAACCTGTTAGTTAGAATCTAATAGTATAATATGATTTAAAATGCATTATGAAGAAAAGAATAAATACGTAGAAGTAAATGGAAAGTTAAATAAAATGCAGCATGGACTTAGCAAAAATAGATTCAGTTTTTGTTTGGTAATATTTTCTAGAAAATAAAATTTGAGCAACTCTAATCCATTTGGACCTTATTAAAGCATCTGACACAGCAGTGGGAAATTAACAGAGACACTGAAGAGAGAAGAGTGAAAATAATGTAATGTGGATGCAGAATCTATGAGTGAGTAAAACGACAAAAGGATATATTGGAAGGAGAACTATCATGTTCCTATTTCCAGACATTGATTTCTGCTACTGTTGGAGCCAAGGATTTCTCTGGGGTCTCATCTTATTACCCTCAGGGATCTAGCAATAAAGGAGGAACTGCAGCAAGGAAATTTGCATTAGACACCCAGCTGGTCAATGTACTGGCAATGGTTAAGTCCCACAGCGCAGGAAAGCTGGTGATCTTGAGGCCTGGAATAATAGAAGTGCAATGCATTTAACGTATTCAAGGAAGGTATTTGCTTGGTTTTGTGAATCATTTGCTACATGCAATAAGTATATTCAGTGTACTCAGCAGTGGTGAGGCTTCCTCTGGGATTCCTTGTCCAGGTTTGGGCATCAAACTTAAAGAAAGAGGTGGAGCAGCCAAAAGCAACCAGAGGAGGTAAACAAGTATGGGGAGAAATTTAACGAGCATGCCAGTGAGGAAAGAATTAGAGATGATTAAGCTAAGCAAGAAAGGTTCAAGAGGTCAGATGGTAACAGTCCTGAAATATGGAAAAGGCTGCCTGCTTTAAAGGAAAGCAGTAGTCTGTTTTCTACGCCTACTGCTGATGGGACAAGAAATAATGAAGCAGCCTTAGCCTGCAGTGGGGAGATTTAGTTTAAGCTTCATGACAACATTTTTAATGAAAATTATAATTAAGTACTGGGATAGATTGCTAAGGACACTGCAGAGTAGCCACCTCTGGAAGTTTTTATTGCACAAACATCTCAGGAATAATTTTGGTGTATTTATTCATTGAGAAGAGCAATGGAGTAGTTAATAGCTATCACCTTTTCTAGAGTGAACTCCACTCACATCGTCTCCTCCTCCTATTTGTCCTCTTTGGCCCTACATGGACCACCTCCCACCAGTGAAAGGAACTGATGGTGCTGATAGGACTCTTGACGGTACCCAGGTAAACTAGTTGGCATCAGCCTTTTCCTCATTTCTCAAGCAACGCTTATTTAGGACTGCTAATGGCCTACATCCCTTAGGTGTTGGATCCTAGCTGAGGCTTTGCAGGAAAGTATTGTGGCCACCAGCTCCACGGAGCAGTGGGATGAGTGGGGAGGCAGCATGGTTAGCAAGGGGTCAGCTTCCTTTGCTGCCTAGGATGTGATCCGTGGTAGAGTTGTAGGCAAAGTCCAAGGGCTAGAAGCATCCAAAATGCAGAACAGAGGCAGGCGTTGGTTGAGGGGTTCAGTTCAGGGGCTCAACCCTGCTCTGCAAGGCAAGACTGGGGCAGTGGACATGCCTGTGTCAGGACTGTAGGTACTGGCCAGGACCTTCACAGGGCTGGAGTTACCCAGCGCTGCCCTTCTTCCAGCTCAGCAGGTAAGGAGAGCTGCGCACCGTGCCTCATGCTCAGAAAGCCCACTGCCTCTGCCTCTGCTGTGTGGGGTCAGAGTATGACCCTTGGTGAAGGGCTTAAATCCCAGACAAGCTCTTTCATTAAGCACAAAGATACCCTGAGTACAGGAGGCTGGAAGTGGGGACAGTACCTCGAAGCACAACTGTCCACTGGCCCTGGTCTCCTGCTGCTCTGTAGGTACCTGCCCCTGACAGTGGCAGCAGTAGATTTCCATACATCTCCAGGCTGACACAGTAAGGCCATTCTTATATTTCAGTAATGAGCCTTTCTTGCTGTGAGGCCCAAGATATGGCCTCTCCTAATCTCTCCCTGCTCCATTTTCTATTATTCTTTACTAGTCATGTTTGAGAGTTGAACAGAAAGCAAGCAGCCTGCAGATAAGCTCTCACATATAGGCACCATATTCAAAAATATGGAGGTGTACAACACCTATTCAGGACTGCACCTTAAAGAGACGGACAAATCCATTATATGCAGCTGGCCTTACTGGATTTGCAGATGTGCGATAACCTCATGTGTCAGATGATTCATTCTCATATAAAATTGCAAAACAGGAGCTCACACACACTCAGGCTCTGTTACAGCTCTGTAACAACCTGCACAAAACAGCTCCTGAAACTGCGGCTCTGCTGCCACCCATGTGTTTACCACCTCGCTGTCTAGCTCTAACGAGAGCAGTGCCTAGTAATGCAGGCGGCAGCTCTACCCTCTAGACCTCCACAACAGTTGCAGCAGCAGTGGGAGAATTTCAGAAGAGGCTCATTATAAATGAAAGCCCAGTTGCTCAATCACAGAGCAGTGATTGAAATCTTGAACCTTCACTCATCTGAGTTAAATGAGCGTTACTCTCCTCTGACCTGCAAGTTGTGCATTCATTTACACAGCACAGAGGGCACCAGGTGGACCTGGAAAGGCTCCACATCCATTTTACATCGCAGGAATGAAAGTTCAGGGCAAAGGGGAACAAGCTAGACACCCTCGGTTTCATTTATGGAGGAAATACTGCTTATTTCCCAAATAATTTCTTTTGTCTGTAAGCATGAAAATGAGTTCTAAATTACAGGATACAATATTTGAAAGTTTATTGCTTCAGGCAGTTGTTTTGTGCTTGGATATATTCCCTTAGACAGGACCCTTTGCTCAGACTACTCAGGGTTTATTTAATGCACAAACCTGGCGAGGCCAGCTCTGTTTAAAATGGAAGCTTTCATCTCAGTTCTCTTGAAAATATGGTATATGGGTGAGATACAATTTAAAGGAAATGGCTGGATGTGCATGGGAGGTAGTTAAGGGGGAATATGTATATTTTATAATAAGGTGAACTGTTTGCAGCATATATAGGATCTCTAAGGGAGATTTTCAAAAACTTCAGGTCCCACTCACAGTCCATTGGACTTGTGTTCCTGTTAGTCCTGTGGATAGTTTTGTAAGTCTTCGTATAGTCTTCTTGTATCTCCTTTTGATGCAGAACTAGTGTGTGCTTTACCAGATAATACTGTCTGATGTAGCAGTAGCGTTCGATGTACACAGGGTTTTGCAGAGATGTCATGCTTATCTCCCTTTCACTGAGGCTTGCCTCAGACTTGTAGATGAATACTGTATGAGTCACTCCGTGTTTTGACAGCAGAGATAACTACAGTGCACCGGTACATATACATGTAGTTTTCTGAGTAAGATCTTGTACCTACCTTTTAGAGGGATGAACTAGGCAGGTGACTTTATTATAGACATCGTTATAAACCCTGGTGTTCTAGCTATGTGTTCTGTGTAGGATATTCACAAGTGCCGCTAACAACAGGTTTTCTCCTCCACTCTCTTCCCCCAAAAAAGAGACTGGACTGGCGTATAAACGTTAATGAAGGAATAAAAAGGAAATACAGCCACACACTGCTCTATTACAGAAAGGTCATGCGCATTACACGTATACATATGTAGAAATAATTTGCTTAAAAATGAGGAGGAAAAATAAATTTACATAATCGAGCACATCTTACTGTGTATCTTACAAACACTGTGAAGAGAGCTCTAGAGCAGATTTTGATTTCTTCTAGCTTGTTCAGAGTTGCATCTTATGAAGTGAAGAATTGGCTTCCAAACTTTCAAGTAGTAATAGTCCAAGGAATTTACTAAAGAACTACAGATCACATAATAAACTTTCTATAAAATATTTAAAACAGTCAATCAAACTCTAGAACAAGAATGTTATTCTCCATTAAACACCACAAATTGAATTGTGTTCCCAGTTCAGTCAAAGGCAAAATTCCATTGATTTCTGTGGGTCTGGAGTTACATCTTACACATTGGTTACAAAATTCTATTAAAATATTACTACTATTGATTAATTGATTAATTTATTAAATTAATTTGTATGGAACTATTTCTTTTTCAGTAGACTGGGTTTCTTTAGATTGTTGATTATCATGGGTGCATGATCTTATTATTAAAATATTGGTTAGCTTGTTTTAACGTGAACTGTGAGAAAATACTATCATTGTTTATGTTCCTTATGCCTATAAACTATGCTGGTGTGAGTGCGTCTCAGCAAAAATATTGGCCTGATTGTACAAAAGACCCTTATGTAAAACTATATATATCGCAGAGTCCTGTGGCAAGTAACCAACACAGTGTTTGTGATCTGTGCAATATTGCAAAATGTTGTAAGCCACGAGGAGTTTGCAAGGGAATAGTGCTGCTTCTAAAAAGGATGTGATAGAGTTTGACCTATATGGATTACAAAAGAAATATTAACTTTCACCAAAAAGATGATATTTAGGATGAACATAGAGCTATGTTTATTCTCTGAAATAAGGGATATTTTTCATGTATTTCAGCTTACCTTCCTCTGCTGAATAAATTCTTCATGCAACCTTCCATTAAGCCTACAATAAATCAACGCCGTAGTGAATGCTTTTCTTTTAAACCATTATTATCTTGTCCTTATTCACTGTTATCCCCTCTTTCCCAGGCAGGAAAAAAAAAAAAACAGCTGCTTAATTCCCCTTTTCTTTGCAATAGGCCAGAATGTCATATCACAGTGGAACTTTAAGCCCTTTATTACTGTTTTACACATAAAATGCAATCCAAATCAAAGCCACACAACCCAAAAGCTATTCCAAGTTACTATTAAAATAATATTAAACTTTCACTTTTCCATGCATGAAAATTGTCCGTGCTGCATTAGCCACAGCAGAGCCCACTGGGGGTAACTGCAGCTCCAAAACACAGCCCCAGCAGCAGTAGTCACAGGGCAGAAGGCAAAGGCAGCTTTCTAGCTGCCCTTTTGTGCAGAAGCTGAAATCCATCCAGACAGATTGAATGCTTCAAAAATAAGAAAAGGCAGAAGGCATCTAGACGTACTGACTTTTGGAGTATGAGCTTTCAGTCTTCCTGTGCAAATGCTTGCTGTAAGTGGGGTAGTAGGCTGGTGCGGAGTATCCATAGTTTCTGGTTTTCTCACAACAGCGGCAAAAGCAACAGAATATGGCTCCGGCAGCAAGGAGGCAGAAGGCAGCTACCCAGCCCAGGTAGAGGGCCTCTCCAAGCTCCCTTTTCTGTGCAACATTGACCACAGGGTTGTAGAAGTCACTGATGATGGTGCTGGCAACCCAGCAGACTGGAATGAGCTCGACGGCACCCGAGAGGATGCAGAGGAGCCCAGCCTTCAGAATAATATAGCCCTTGGCTTGCCAGGGGCTCTGCGTGCACTGCGTGTACTTCATCCCAAAAATGGCAACCATGAAAGCGAGGAAGGAGAGCACTGACCCAGCACACATCAGCCCTCTGGATGCCTGCAGGTCTGGCGAGAGGGCCAGCACGGAGTCGTAGACCTTGCACTGCATCCTGATGTTGGCTTGCCTGATGCAGTGCATCCACAGGCCTTCCCAAATGGTCTCAAACACGACGATGTTGTTCTCGATGAAGGCAGACACCCTCCACTGAGGCATGCCCGTGACAGCAAACGTCCCGATCATGCCAATGCCACCAACGAGCAGCCCAGCAATCTGCAAAGCACCACTGACCATGTTGCCTTTGCGAGGTGAGGACACCTCGGCAGGTTCCCTGAGCCAGGTGCACACTGCTGGCAAAAAAATGAGCAACTTTTTCCGAAAATCATTGTCCCTTGTGCAAAGAAAGTTTCAGAGTCAGTCTGCACAACTTTAAATCAGCTTAAATCTGGCATGAGCTACCTGGGACTTGGCTGCACCTTCATCACCTTTATAATTCCCCCCCGCCGCCACCACTGACTCAAAGAGGCAAACTGAGCAATCAAGTGGAACAACTTTCCAAAGCAAGAGAAAGGACAGGGTGTGTGTAAACCAGCAAGAGCCACTTAGGATAAACGTACCTTCTGAGGAAAATGCTTTGCACTGAAGTCGCTTATTTAAAAAAAAAAATAGAAAGCCCTACCCTTTAGCTAATGTCTACAGGTTTGCCTGTGCTAAGGAAATGGACTGGTCTCGGTGGGGAGACTTAGGTGTGCACTGGTGCAGTTACTGAAGCTGTAGCACTGAACAAGCAAGATTATTCTGCTTCAGCTCGGCTCGGTGGCAAATTGCCAGGAGGAAAGCAGAGCCCCGCTCCCTGCCACAGGGCCTCTGCTCCCAAAAGTACTTTTGTTCTGAAGCTTGAAGGAGAGTACTGCAGTGACAGGATCAAGGAACAAAGCAAATCCAAAGGATAAAGATAAAGTAACTCTGAACCTGAAACAGTTCTGCAGAGGATAATCAAAGCTGCAAAAGACCATTTAAGAGGTAGAAGGAAAAATAAGAGACCTCAATCCTGCTAATACTTGTATACATATATAGCTTTATACATTTCTGTTGCTCTACTGAGTGTTACGGGGATAGGCAGGCTTCTGGAGATGTCCATATGCTTAAATGATTGCACAACTAGGTCTACAGAATGGTGATTTAAGCTATGTAGCAAATTGTTTTCCCGTGCAAAAGTGAACCCAGCGATTACCCTATGATGGAGTCTAGTGCAATGGAAAGCATTGGCTCTCCAAGTAAAGACCTATTAGAGCTATCCATGTACAAACAAATACTTTAGAAAAACATCATGTTAATGAAAAAAAAAATTAAGCATAATAATTATGGAGAGCAGGTGAACTGTTCATTCATGAGTTCTTGTGTGATGTGACCAGCAGACAATCCTGGAAAATGTCAGGTGAAGAAATTTGGGAAAGTCAGAGCAACAGAAACCACAGTCAAAAATCTAGGAAAAAACCTAGGCAGGTAACAGTGAATTCTTTTTACAAATTCATATAGCTATGAATGTATGCATGAAATATTCAGCCTGATCTCTGCATGTGCCTTAACATGGAAAATAAAAAATTAGGCATAAACTAGGATTTTTTGTTGTAAAGTAGTACTCCATATGTTAAGACAAGAACTAATTTGCCACACTGTAAAAGATCAATTTAGGATATAATTAGCTAGATATTGAAATACTAGTCTCCTAGTATTCATTTGAACTTTCTTGCCTCTATTTCTTTTCTTGCCATTTATATATCTTCAAAAACAGAAAGTAAATGCAAAGAAATAGAGCAATGCAGTGCTAAATATGCCAGCTTGTTGGCATATCAAAGATAGAGAAAAAGATAAAAGTCCCACTTACATGTAATATTTTATGCTCCCTAAGTGTGTTTCTCTGTGTGTGTGCATAAAACTGTGGTTAGGAGGCAAGGGAAAGTGAGAAGCACTCTACAGATCTTTCCATATTCAGTTTGGTTTTAATATCCACCTTTCCTGCTTTTTCAATCTGTGCAGCAGGCTGCTGCTTATAAAGACATGCTAAAAGGATGAAGGCAGGTAACGTCTCCTTCTGTTTCCCCTGAGCCCTGATTTGTAGCCAGGCAACTTTCCATTATGCCCTTTTGGTTTTGTTTAGATCCCTGAAATCAAACCTGCTGTCTGCGTGCCTTTCCTAATCCAAAGGCACAGAGTGCCTTGCCCTGAAAAGTGCAGTTAGTCTGATGGCAGCTCCAAAAGCATTTTAAGGGATGAGAAGCCAAGCAGGAATCTGTTTTTTCAGGTTTGCTCCTACTGCTGTGGTGCTCAGGGGTATCTGATCCCACTGCAACCTCACTGCCTGCTCTGCATTTCTCCTGCCATACATTTGTACTTGCAATTTTGGCTTCTCTTGCCATCGGGCAGCCTCCCCTGGCAGTTCGAGCCCCTTTTGCCATGTCTGTGAGCAAGGCAAGGGAGGGGCCCTGTAGCCTCCTGAGACAGGGACCGTGACTGCCGTGTGAGCTGAAGGCCCATGTCATTTTTGACTGCCCGGGGGCTTTACACTCTGCACCCCATGCCCCGGCGCCCTGCTGCGCTCCTTGCCTCTGTGGCCTGCGTGCACAGGGGAGTGGGCAGTGCCCTCCTCCCAAAGGTGAGGTGCGCTGGAGGTGCAAGGGCTCTGGGGGGCAAGAGCTCTCCTCCTGCCACGACCCCGGTCTCCCGTGAAGGATGTCATTTTCTGGCCAGCAATAAAGGGTGACTTGATTCTGTTGGGCAAAATGTATACATTCCCAATGCATTAATTTGGCGAGGCCACGCTAACTCTTACTGTATTGAGGTAGGAACTGTATAGACTGCTATAGCATGAGAGAGTCTGGGTCAGTGTAACTGAAATCACAATTTGCTGCTTTGCGTGCTGCAAACTAGTCCTGTCATACAGACCCATAAGGGATGGGGATCTGGGTACAGGACTTTGGGAAAACCGAGTGGGGAAAACTTCTGGGATGCCGGATTCATAGAATTACGGCATAATTTGAGTTAGAAGGACCCTCTGAATGTCAACTAATCCAACCCATGCTTGAAGCTGTGCTCTTCAAAGTCATGAGGCTAAGAATTCAATCAAGATCCATTTCAGTCATCAAAAAAAGCCCCAAAATTTTCTTGGGGGAAGAGGGTGGTTAAATCCTATTCCCCCAAGGGTGAGACAAGGAGGATTTTGAGGAGAGGCTATAAATGCACGGTATTTATCTGCTAAAATGGATTTGACATATTAAATATAGTATAATAATGTAATTATCATTGCATGATTTTGCAGCCCCATGGTTGCCACTCAAACAGCAAAGAAAAAGCTACCAGCCTATAGCAGAACAAATAAACAAGCACTTTAATAACACATCAGTAAGTAAACACAAGTGTGATACAAGCAGCAGGACTGATTTTTCTTAGAGACTGCTGAAGTTCTAATTTACAGGACATGGAAAATAATTAGCTGAGCAAATATAATTTAACCAGGTTATTGATTAATTTAGGAAACTATTAAAGCTCCCATATAAGTTCATGGTAAGATTGTGTCTGCATCAAGGATTCAGTATTTGCACATTCTTAGAAGGATTAAATTTTAGAGCCTTATCTTGCTTAAAATCATTTTCAGAAGGAAATGTGGGGAAATCTTATTTAGCATTATGGATTGCATCTGCTTGTTTACAATTAAAACACAGGAAGGGGGCAAGTCAAGAATCTCATTATTCGTTCTTCTCTGTATTCAAACATGCCATTTCATTATGGGGAAATGTCAGAAATACCTGTGACTAGCTAATCAACTTCACTGTTGGCCACAGGACCCGGTTATTTTGTTATAAAACAAATATGCACATACATAATTTAACCATTTTTCTTTTCTCTTTTCCTTTCTTCTTTTCTTCTTTTCTTCTTTTCTTCTTTTCTTCTTTTCTTCTTTTCTTTTTTCTTTTCTTTTCTTTTCTTTTCTTTTCTTTTCTTTTCTTTTTTTTTTTCTTTTTCTTTTCTTTTCTTTTCTTTTCTTTTCTTTTCTTTTCTTTTCTTTTCTTTTCTTTTCTTTTCTTTTTCTTTTCTTCTCCGACTATGTTAAGGAATTAATATCCTTAAAGACAGTGTCAAGCTTTTCTGTATGACCTGTGTATTTTCCTGCTCGGTGTTCCCAGCTCTGCCCTCCTCCCCTTTCTCTTCTCCAGAGCAGGTAAGTCAGCTGCAGGCACCCTTTGTTGTGTATTCTTGGTGAATAATGTGGACCTAAAGCAACTACAGCACCGCCTGAGCAGAAAATACATAACATTTCAGGGCTGGGCTTGGTTGGTCTGTTAGCTTCAAAGAGGACCCCACAGTCAGGACATTTTGCTTCCCTGTCTCTTTGACACTTTGGTAGCACCTTTCTCCAGTGAATCACCCATGTGAGAGCAAGAAGGGATTTCTCACCCTTCTTAGATGGCTTTTCTTCTGAATGCTGCTCGCAGTTTGGGGAGGAGGTGAAGTGCGGAGTTAACCCTGTGATTAGCTCAGCTGCCACTTAGCACCATTTCTCACAGCTTCTCTGGGAACCCACTGCTCCCCGTTGGGACAGTACAGCCCCCGAGTCCCTGTCATGACCCATTTTCAGCCAGTAAAGGTGTTTTGGAATAAAATACACCAGGAAAATATGTTTTAAGCATAAAATGCTTCCCCTTCCTGAGCATAAAGCGTTTTTTAATTCCAGAGTTGTGAAGTGCTAACAGTAATCACTGGTGCTGAGGGGGAGGTAGGGAGAAGGGGAAGAAGTTGCTCAACACCTCCAAAAATCTCACCCTGCATCAGCAGCACATTGAAAAGAATCCTGATTATTGATGCTCTTATGGAAAAACAGAGGAGTGTTGATGTCAGACAAGTTATTCAGCATTTTCTTTCTTGGAAGGCTATTATTACTGTGTCAGTGGATGTGCACTGCTCTATGGCTCACCCCATAGCCTGGCATTTATTTTTCTCCAAGATCTTTTACCTAATGCAGCAGAACATGAAAAGCCAGTTCAAGATATCTAGTGCAAGCAGAGTCACATACATTCATAATCAGCTTCACTGAAGAGCCACTTCTTTTCAGCTGAGGTAGCTTTTACTCCTGTACCTTCTCTCTCCATCACTTACCACTAACAAGAGATCATCGTCTAGATGGCAAAAGGGACAATGACAGAAGTGCAAAAAATAGTAATCCTTGGCTAGTAATGTAACAGCATTGTAGAAAATCTTTTTGCCTAATATCCCAAATAACTGTACACATTTGCTTCTCTTGCTCCCCACGCTTTAAATCCCATACATAAAATCCATGACAATGTGATGATGTTCCCCTTGGATTAACATGCGGTGCAGAAATTTCAATTTCCCTGCTTTTAACTTCTGCTTGTGTTGTGAAGTGTTAATGCAGAAAATTTGCCTAACTTGGAACAGGGACACACAGTTCAAAAATAGGATTTCTGAAGATACCCAGTGGTTAAAGAGCGTCAGAGGCAACAACTTCCTATGCTGTCTGCCTCCATACACCTTTAGAGAAAGCTGAAACCTCATGAAGAGCTGGATGGAGATCTGAACAAAGAACTGACCTATTATCTTGCTGACTCTTCATAAGAATTAAGAGCAGACAATGCCATGCTAAAGGAAGGGATGGAAAACTCTCCACCTGGCAGCGTGAAAAACGGACTAGATAAAGTTCATAGGCAGATGTCAGGGGATCATTCTGCACCAGGAGATGCACCCTGAGGAAGCTATAGGACATTTCTGGCCAGACTCTAGTACTTGGTGCCCGGGAGCCTCTGTCCTAGCGTTCTCCCTAGAGGGAGACCCTAGAAAGCATCATACAGGCAAGCTGGCTTCTGACTTCAGATACCTAGCCTACGCTCACGGAAACCCATTGCCCCCCTGCTGTGAAATGGGTAGGAACATGAAGTATTTTGTATAAAGTCGGTTTTTTCTTCACGTAGAAGGAGACGTGATCACTAATATGAAGGCCTGAGATTAATATATATCCTCATTGTTTTAGAAAAAGTTCCATGATTGATGTGTTTGAAAGAAAATTTAAATTCCAGTTTATCCCATTCAGGTGGTTACCTCGGTAGCATTCTCTAGCATCTCCTGCAATTAGCCTACAATTTACAGATGCCAGACCTTCTTTGAAATGAAATGTTGCCTAAGCTGATTTGATTAAGAGTTTTACTTCTCCAGACAAAACCTATCATTTGTGGCATTTCTGCTCCAGCCCAGTTGAAGCATCACCATACTACATTTAATTTTCTTTTCTAAAAGCTCCCCAGGCTTTTATTTTTAGCGTTCCTAACATTCTTGCTGTGAAGGGCTGCCCATTCTGAATCATAAGACTTTCACGAGTGTGACATGATAGTTCATTAAAGATAAAAACAGCTGGCCAAGGCTTGTCTTCTGTTATACCCCAGACGCCTCGATGACTGCGGCAGGATTTCACAGGTGGAAATGAGAGCAAAACTTCAGTTTTACCTGCTTGCCTAGGATCTATATTAAGAGTTTTGCAGAGCAAATGTTCAAAGGAGATAAGGATTGTTTCCAATTTAATTAATGTTTAATCTTTTGGTATAATACGATCATTGTGGTGATAATGTACATGTTGTAGAAACAGTCTGGCAGTTTTGAGGCATAACAGTAAACCTGCAGTTATTTGTAGTAACCTAAGGGGAGGGAATGAAAAGGGGACTCTGACAAGCAAACCCAGAAATTCAAAATACATGCTGCGTGAAGTTAGAACAAGACTGAAAGGCGAGAGTTGTTTCTTTAGCACAGCAGTTAATCTGCAACCCATGGAATCAGCACATGCGTGCTTTAGAGGTAACACTGCGGTGTCAAGACCTTACACAAATACAAACAGCGTGTATTTCCTACTTCTGGTTTTCTGTTTTCTGGATAGGCTTCCCCACTCTTTTTCTTGACTTTCCTTTTTTATTCTTGATGGAAAAAATCCAGACTTGTATCCCCGAAGTTTTCTAACATGCTTTTGCCTCTGCAGCTTACCTGGCTTTAGCACTAAGGGATTTTTGTGGATGAGCAAAATAACATCTTCAAAATCAGCTCATCACAGCCTGGCATGATTTCTGGAAAAACAACAGACAAATCAGTAACACAATAAATATCCTCAAGCAGGCCAAAAGAAGCTCTAGAGTTTTAGTCTTTGCGTGGCAATCGCTGTAGCATGATACACATTTTGTGCCAGAAGTCAGCAGCTGGTGGGTTTTCGGAGTGCTCCCACAAATCTTTCAAAGCACAGCCCAGCACTGCTGGCGTCCCTGCTCCTCGCAGCAGCTGTGCCTGAGCTCTCTTCGGCCTCTGATGCAGCAGCATCGACTCGTATCCAAACTTTACCTCTTCTCATGTGTTAAGCCCACCCAGATGCCAGGCAGCGCTCTAATGTTAGTAAGCCCGTCCCTTCCCTTCCCTATTCAGTCTCCACAGTGCATTTTTGACAGTAGGAGAGACTACATAAATATGCAAGCTGTTTTACAAAGAAAACCCCTTAAGCCTGCAATAACATTGCAGAGCACGGAGTCCACTGCTATGAAGTGTGTGTTAGCTGCAATCTTTCACCAGCCACATCTTATAAATCACCCTGAACTCTGGGATGAGAGAGGTGACGAAGGCAACTGCTGCTTGCAAACGTTTTTCACCCGCTGCCTACCCTGCTCGGAGGGTTCCAGGGGCAGGGAGGAAGGAGCTGCTGTTTCCACACATGGAAACTCATCATCTGCAAAAATAAAAGGGCAGCGACCATTTGCTGTCTTTTACAAGGACACAACACAGTCAGGAAATAGTCCAGCTCAGGAAACCAGGCTTAGGTACTCTTATGAGAGCACAGCTGGCATTGTTTTGAGTGCTGGCCTAGGGGAACAAACTTAGACTCATACTCTAAATACTCTTTATATGTGGGTGCCACCCCCCCAAAGGCACTCTCCAAAGTTCAAAGGAGACAAAGCTTTCTCCTTGTAAACATCGTAATTGTCAGTGGTGCTCTAGAAAAAGGCATCTAAAGCAGGTGCATATAACTAGGAAGCCTTTAAAAACTGGAGGAAAGATCAAACTATCATATAAAGGGGGATTTCAATGTTTTCTCCTTTAGCCACTTCTTTTCCAATCTGATTGGGAAGCCATACATTCTAGTTTGCTTCTAGGTTAAAACTTTCTCCTTTATCGCAAATTCTCCTTGTTTGTTGGCTTTCCACTGCTGCATCCATTAGTAACATGGGCCAGGGGTAGACAATATTCTTACAGACCAGGTTTTCCCACAGCAAATCCCTCCTGAATGCTGTAGGAGATCCACTCGTGGAGTAATAGCAACACCAGCCCACTTATAATGCCAAAACTCTTCAAGATCAAGGCAAAGTGTTCCAGCTGCAATGTTATTCACAGATCAATATCCTATTAAATTAGTTGGGGTGCTCCACAATAAAACTTTACAAATTTACCATGAAATACCTACATGACTAAATTAATGAAATAACCTCTAGATGAAACAGATGAGTGGAGGTATGAAAAAGGAGGAACTTTCTTGACATTTCAGTATTATTCATAGTATTTAACAAAACATACAAGAAATTTTCTGAAACATATTTTAGCCAAAGTGATCACCATATTCACAGCAAAGTTGTTTGCTCACCAAAAGGCATAAAAGAAAGAAAAAAAAAAAAAAAAAAAAGCAGCAGGCATCCTGGGGAGCCTGAAGGGTGCTGGGTTGTTAGTTTTTTCACTCGAACCACAGCGGGAAATCGTTGGCTTCCAGGGAGCTCCCCTCTTGGGGATTGCTTGCCAGCCCTGGCTCCTTGGGAGCTGCAGCTCCTTGGATTTCCATTCTTGCCTGTCCAAACCCTTTTCTCTTTCTGAGAAAACTGCAGGTACATACCCAAACTGTCATTCAGCTCACTCATGCTTCGATATATGCCCCCACATCCCGCATATGCGTACCGACTGCTCGATGTTGAGAGCTTCCCATCTCCCACATTCCCTGACCCGGCTGCTCTCTGCGTGCCAAGGTGGAGAGGACACTGTGCCTGAGGTGAGAGCCTGTGCCCAAATTTCTCTTCGTTTCCTCTCAGTGTGAGTCAGACCTATGATATTACAGAGCATCTATGAACTGCACTTTAGCAATGCAGAATGCATCTGCACATTTGGTGATGGTTTTTATACTTGTTTGCAGCCTTCCCAACTGTGTCTTTTAGATCACCACCTTCTCCCAGATTTGTGCTAAAAGCTTATGCCAGCAAACTCACATTTGAATTTGGTCTATTAAAATGTAAGCCATCAGATGGCACATGTTCAGCTGGCACAATGCACTCTTACTTTCATGAAAGTACTGAACAAAAATACTTTTCAGAGATACAGCAGTCATCCTGAAACATTATCGGTGCTATGACACTGCACCTCCTCTGATAAGTTAAATTTATTCTCATTGGGAAAATATTCCATTTTCTCCAGCGTTTCTTCATTCGGCTCTGTGACCTCTTCTGCCAGAGTGCGAGATTGGGATGCACACATGGAATGCGAGAAGAGCCGGGTGCAATTTTTTCAAGGACAATATTTTTCAATCCAAGCAGGGTTTGGCTTTTAACAACAACATATGCTGCAGCAAATGTTCTTTTCTGTCAAAGTAATTCATTATCCGATGACATTTCCAAATGAAATATTTAAACAATGACAGAAATTCTAAATATTTAATTTAGAAGTCTCACCAGTGAAAGTAAGTTGAAAAAGAAGTTGTTAAATAAAAAGCCACCATTTTTCTCCATGTGATCTATTTAAAAAGCCAAAACTTTTCTCTCTGCATACTGAGAAGTATTACTGAATTGAATTTTATATGAAAATTCCCATGAAAAACAAAAAAATAAACTTTTTAAAAGGAAAGTAATTTAAAAATACATATTTCTCCATCTATTTCCCAAAGATACTTATCCTTTTTTCAAAGAGGTAAGCAATTTGCCACACACAGTGCTTTCCCCCCTTCTCACACATACACACACACGTTTTTTCCTTTAGAAAGGCAGGCTGTAGGAGCTGCTGTCTCTTGGTTATGTCTGCTAAAGGAAAAGGAAAGCAGTAACACACTGCACAGCCATGTCCCTGCTTTGCGCAGCAGACGTGACTGAGAAAGCAACTGCCTTAGGCCTGAAACTATGGACTGTTTATCTAATTCTGAGCTCCAGTAGGTGTATGCACCTCCTGGGCTATAAGTAGAAGAAAAAAAAAGCAGCATTAATCTATGCCCTGCCCCTAGCACAGGACAATGGAGAAGTTGCAGACTGAGCCTTCGCCTGGTTTCAGCCACCCAGAGCCATCTGCAGTCATAGAGTATTCTTCCTTCAGCATTATACTGAATATTTCAGTTAAGTATGAAGCCAAAAGGAGAAAAAAAACTATTAAAAATAAATGCTTTGAATGGACATATATATGTCCAGTCTACCTCTGCAATAGTCCAAGTGAGAAAAAGCCATAGAGTTTCAATGAAAGTATCAAATACTGTGCTACTGATAAGTTACCTCAAAATTTTTCCACTACCAAGCGCCATATGGGGTCCTGCTCCCACCCTCACTGAAGACATATGCAAAACTTCCATTGCCCTATTTTAATAAAAGCAGTCTCTAGTTCCAAAGAAAGCAAAACAGCAGCCTCTCGAATTCTGACCAGAGGACAGGCTCCTCAACTTCTTAAGTCCACCCCGGAAACATGTAGGGCAATGGAGCTGTGTAAGGCCGCAGTCAGTAATAGGGCACCCTTTCTAATCAATACCAAAAGAGAAAAATACGGATTATAAGCATAAACGGTCCCCTAAATGTGCAGTTCAGCAATATTTATTGATAGCAATCTGTCCAGCTGCTTCACACAGTTCTCACCTCAGCAGTATCTGAGCATCTTCCACTCTGTGGCTATAATGTCAGGTACTCCTCAGTTAAGCATGACAATATCTAGCACTTGTCAACAGCCCTTGTCAGCTGGCAAGCACATTACAATTATTAATTAGGCTTCACGATACTCATCAGATGTAGGTTGCTAAGTACAGTATAGTTATCTCTGGTCAGTGACAAAAAGCCACTAAAGCAGTTACAGCTGTCCAGCCATCAGAAAATTATGTATGTGGTTCACAGTGTTCTGCTACATGGTGGTTATCATCCTTTTCAAGGACTGAAAAGTCTCTTTTCTTCTGAGCTTTCCTGAAATACATACTTGCACTGTCAGCATTTCCAGCTCATTTTCCTTTCCCGTTAAATCATCAGCGATTTAGAAGCCATTAGGATATAAAAATTGCTTACTGGCTGCCTGGTCTCTGAACACGGTGGTGAAACAGACTTTCAAGCCTGTACACGGGGGCAGGGAGCAGGGCCATGCTACTCTTAAAAGTTTTGGCTAATTCAGGTTCGAAATGCTGCACGGTGCCTGTAAACCAGAGTGAGCGGCTGCTGAGCTCCCTCCTTACGGACCCGGGCATGGGCAGTGCACGTAAAGCGCAGGAGCGCACATGTCTGGGGGCCACAGCTAGCACCTCTTAAGAAAACTAATGGGCCAAAAAGTCTGCACACAGGGCAGCCTGCAAATGTGGAGTGTAATCCACTGGGACGTGCACTCCAGTAACAGCCAAGTTGTTTTTGAATAAGGTATCCGACAGGGCAAGTGTCGAGCAACCCGAACTGTTCAGGGCAAGATCAGAGGCATCACTTGATTCCTGCCTTTCCGCACAAAAGCATTGGTGGAATCCATTGTGGGTTGTTTTTTTTTTGGTTTCTGTTTCTTCGTTTTTTGGGGGAAAAGGGAAAAAAAGTCTTAGGAACCATGTGCTGAAATGTCTCTGGATTTGGAATACCTCCCCTATTCTGACTGTTGCAAGGCACCCAGCAGCTTCAGGACATGTACGTTGGATCATTTAGAGAAGTCAACCTTGAAAAGAGATAAGTCTTTACTTTTATCCGAGACAGAATAGCGTTCCCTTACAATCCCAAAGACAGGAGACTGAAGAGCATGCCTGCAACAGCAATTTAAGCTAACTTTTTGCCTTAGCTCTACAAGAGCCTGGAAGGGCTCACGCAGTCACTTACAGCTGTTCCTGGCGTCCCGCTGCAGCCTGAGCTTCCCATACCGAGAGAGAAGGGGTTCCTCAAGCCTGTGAGGACGGAGCTGAGACTCTCCTGCCAAGGAAGGGACAGGGTGAGATGAAAGGCAGAGCCATGAGAAAAGCCCTGGGGAGCGAGCACGCCTGCTCCTGCTGCCTCCAGGCGTGGGCAAGGAGCCCAGCAGCTCCCGCCAGCTCTGGGACCTGGCACCGGTGGAGTCACCACAGGGCATTTGGCCGTTCCCACCACCTTGCTGATGGCCACCACCAGCTCTGCCAAGAACTGTCCTCCAGACAAAATATCCAGTGCTCTTTCTGTGAATGTCCAGGCAGCAAAAACTGCGCCGGCAGTCCCCCTCGGGCTTCCCCACCGATGTCCTTAACCCGCAGCCAGGAGCTGCCCTGTGCCAGGGTGCGTGGCATGCAGGGGTGCTCCAGGGCGACCAGCTCAGGGCTGCGCTAGCTTTGAGCTGACGGGGCTTGGGACCTTGCAGGGGTTAAGGGCCCGATTAAGCAAAGTGCTGCTGGCCATGGCAATGAACTGCTTTGCCAGCACAAATAATTAACCTGGTAAAAAAAACCTGGTAACTCAGTTACCAGGTTCAGACACTGTGTCTTTGGGAAAGATTGGCTTAAAACGTGAGCAAATACTTCGAGGTTCCACTCTACACCCACTGAACTACGTTGTGTACTCATACCTGATAATTTAAACAAGATTTTTGCATCAGGTTTTTTGAATTTATTCTAGTTGATTGGATCTAAAACCTCTAATAACTACACCCATTTGTACTATATATACACAACCATTTACTACAAAATAAAACTTGTATCAGGGCTCTTGCTGGGCTCTTGGAAGATGTTATACTGTAGCTGTAAAAATTACTGTTAGCATAATTATTGTCTTACAAGTAACAATTCCTATGCCTTGAAATGTTACATCTCAAATATTACAGCAATTTACTATCAAATAACAATGGTAAGATTACTTCTTCTGGCAACATGATTAAAAAATTGCATTAAAATTATTTTTAAAAAATTAAAATCACTTTCCTGAGCAGTTAAAAAAAATATTATGTACCTTTTGACCAAAAAGCTTAGGCAAAATCAATAGTCTTGGCTTCTATCCAGAAATTAACTATACTACAGGTAATGGCTGAAAAACATGTTTAAAAGCTGCCTGCTCCCACTGGCGCTGATGGCAAATTCTCACCTATCTTGGTTTTGTATTTCTACAATAAATGTATAAAACACGAGTTGTTAAACCAGAATTTGCCCTCTGTGGGAAAGGAGTATACAATTACGGCTCTTTGTTCTTGTGAAAAACAAGCCAGGTCAGAATTCTTTGCAATGGTGCCTTCTGCAGCACTGCCCTCACTAAGTGACAGACACTATGTGTAGCTACAAGGAGGCTAAACAAACAAATGTCGTATAGATGGATGAAGGGGAATGAGAAATATGGGGAAGAATTCAGTGTGACCAAAAGCAGACCTCTTTAGTTCTAATCCCTTCTTTTCCCTCCTCTGCAGTGTCCCAAATAATCCTTATCTAAATATTTTATTCTGAAACTATGTTGTCTCTTATCTTTTTACACCATGTTTTTGTATTTGATCTTAATCTTCTTCTATTTAGCTTGTACCAGCCTCTGGCCTTTTCACATTTAAGGATTTTCTTTCTGCAGAAATTTCCCATTAGGAGTAGGAAAAAATATAAGTATTTCTGTGGGTAAGTAAACACATAGGATCTAAAGTTACATGGGGGGGAATGGGGGGAAGATACAGACATTTTAGCATGAATTCATTTTCCTAAAAGTTAAAGACAAGTCACATAATTTTTTTCTTATAATGATATTTTCCATAGGATGAAGCCATGCTGAAGGCAGTGCAGTGAAAGTACACCAATTTACAATATTGCAACTCATCAGATTCCAGCCTGCTGTCTCAGGAGTGTTCCTCTAACTCCCATAAACAGCTCTGGAGTTCTTTGGAGGAAACATTTACTTTATAATTTCACCACAAACTAGAAAGTCAACATCAGCTATAGTGTTGCTAAATTATTCCCCCCTCACAAAAGCAGCTGTGAAAGGAGATTATCATTACAGATCTCAAACACATTTTTTTTTGTTACAAATTCTCATTTAAGATTGTTGATGAATATTAATTCTCATTATCCCAAAATACCACAGAATGTGCATTCAACCATAAATTCCTCATAAGACAATCAAGACTTCGTATTTTCTATTGCCACTTAAGTTTCTTCTGATGGACGAGGAACTCCTTTTCAGAGCTGAGTCTGAACGTTGGAGGTAACTCACCACTGTGTCTTTCAGAGCAGAAGCAGAACCCTGGTTCTTGTGGTGGCCCTTCTCTGCTGTAAGGCCATTGCCAAGAGAGCCTGCATGCCAGACTAGCTTTCCTTTTCCTCACATATTTCACAGCAGGGAGTGGGGTAAATAAATATAAGCATAAAAAAAAAAAAAAAAAGCCTTTTCTTGAGCAACTATGTATTTACTCTGACCTTATCATGCTATGCAAAAAAGCTGGACTCGGAATATAGCTCCACTGCCACAAAGCTGCAACTATAGAGCACGTAGCGAAAGCCACGCTATGGTCACCTTGGCTGCCACACTAACAGCAGCAATGCAAGCACAGACTTTAGTATGGGATGTGTAGGCTCAGCAGGGACCTCAGATTCAGTTTGGGAGCTCATGCTGAAGCCCAAGCCACTGATGGGCCATTACTGCCTTTACTTTTACTAGCTAAGTAAAAAATCGGGATGTGTCCTAGTGCTGTGATCACATTTCTATTTGGGTAGAGATGGCAATTATTGTACAGAATTATCTGCAAAAGCTGTGCAAAATATTTACAGTGAGCGATGAGTCCTCGGGCTTATGTTTCCAGGAACTTGGCCTCAGGTTTACTGGCTTCATAATAATAACAGAAACCTCCTCCCACTTAGCCACCCTCACACCATGCTGCCTGAAGTTTTCTAAACCCAGATAGCAAATGAAGACACCGGGGTCAGGCATAGCCGACAGAGAAAAAAAATCTGCTGTAATGAATTCAGCCTGGATATTTATTAATTTTCCTCTTGTTAAACACCCAAACAAACCCACACAAGATGTTTGCTTCCAACCAATGCAGACTGTGGGGTTTAATTAGCTGGAAGCTCCACAAATTGAGCCCTGCTGAGTTTGCAGTGCTGCAGTTATAACCCAAGTTTTAAAGGAGACAGAAATGGCCATAGGATATCTAATTATGTCCTGGATCAAAGTGAAACAGTCAACACCTGGGTTCAGGTGATAATATCATCAAATTATTTTTAAATGCAATGAAAGCTGTCATTGTTGACCTAGGGTCTCTTGGAACTGCTGAAGTGTTGCACTCCTGGAGAGAAGCACAATCATGCAGCTAACGTAGAAGTAAGCACGGAGCATACTCAAGGTGAGATGGTGTGTCACATTCTTAAGACTTTTGTGGTTGCTTTTTTAAAAATATGTAATATCTTGGCTAACTCAGATAACAGTTGCCTTTGCTTTCCTTTCTTGTATGAAAAATGAATATAAAAGCCTCAGAAACAGTGACGGTGCATGTCTGTTTTAATAAGCTGATATTCATCTTGTCAGATGTGGCTTGTAGGACTTAACATCTCTTCTTTAGATTTAATAACATGGTTATTTTTACCAGTGTGTACTTAAAACACACAGTCACATACCGGTTCAGGGCAGGAGCACAATCCTAATCCCTCACGAATATGATGAAATCTTGCACCATTGTCTAGTACGGAAAATACAAAATGAGTCAACCCCACAGTGTTGCTTTTCCTGAAGCCAGCCCTTGCAGGACAGCCTAACTCCAGGAACCCTTCCCTTTGCTTACTGGTGGCCTTGCTCTCTTTTCCCTAACCTCAAATTTCTCTGTGTCGCTCTCTGCAGTCCCGGGTGCTTTGTTGCCCTGTCATTCCCAGTGATGCATGGGGCTGAAGCCAGGAGTGTAAAGGCTTTTGCTTTGGGAAAGCTCTCTGGATGCCATCCTTTCCCAGAAAAGATGACTCCCAGAGTCTGTCTCAAAAGAGGTGTGCTGCTTGCTTTGTTTGTTTTGGCTTCTCCTGGCTTGGTTCCTCGGGGAACTGGCTGATAGGCTCTTAGCTCTTGGGAATCCAGCTGTCTCCTGATTGCAATGCTGGCTGTCCTCCTGATTCCCCAATGCACTATTTATCCTCTCTCCGCTGCTTTGGACAGCATCAGCCCCCGTTTTGTATAGAGGTTCAGTACATGGAAGGAGAAATTCCCACCTGGGCCGTGACAGAGCTGCACTGGGAACTCCTGCCCCCAGAACCCACAATGTCACCTCTTATTGCCGTTGTCACCATATTACTTTGTGTGCTTACTATATATATATATTTAATTATCAGTTGTTATGCTTTGTCTTTCATATAGCCTTGACTTGAGAAAAACTTTTTCAGCTCAGCCAAAGGTTGGAAAGGATCACTTACAAGGCTAAGGTAAGTACTGAGGAGTCCCTAGATTTCAGCCCTTGGGTATAACCTGATGAAATAATCTATAAGTGAAAGGTAGCTCAAGAATTTGAGGTTAATTCACATCTGTGTGTCACAAATTTTAACGCAGACTCTCATGGAAGGTCGATGCATGACTACGGCACTGCATCGTGCCAGCTATTGCTAGATTTGCTTCAGTGAAATCACCGAATTTGTGTTGATGTAGGGTTAGCATAACATAAAGGAAGATTAGGTACATGATCGCTGATGTTCTGGTCAGTACTGTGATTTTTTAATAACATCTGTTTTGATGAACTGATGCCGACACCACACTACCCATTATTTCAGGATTTGTCTTCCAGTGCTTTGCATTTTGAGCATTCATAGCTATCTGTGCCAACTACATGCCAATTCTGTCCTGTCATCATTTCACACCCACTTTGCATAAAAGTCAGCAGCTAGACAGAGGGATGGCAGGGAAGAACAACTCCTTTGAAAACAGCCCCCCTGCCCGTTCCCCTGACACTGCCAGGCTGAAGGTCCTGGGTGACAGAAGCTTACGCGGGCCTTGGGGGCAGGAACGGTCCCTTCTCCAGCTTCATCCTTCCTACACCTGTGGGACCAGCAGCACTGGAGATAGCAGAGGGGCTCCCCTCCCCACCTTCCTGGAAAACCTTCTCTTTCCAAAGCAACCTTAAGCAAAGCCCAGCCAAAGGCATTGAGCTGTGTCCGCCCCCTGAGAATCCAGCAAAGGTCATAGTGGGACAGAAAGAAAATCAGCATGCCGTGTGGCAGCAGACTCTGCTTTAGGCAATAACGGCTGAAGCCGTGAGAAGAAAAATGCCTCCCGCTGGAGCAGCACAAGGCTGTGCACGGGCCTGGGCTACGTGGACCATCGTGTGTCCAATGCCACTTAGAAAAGCTGCCAGGAGAGGTTGTCTTGCTAGGAGCAGCTGCGGGGCGGAATAAAGGTGTGTGTACACTGGGAAGTTAAAAACAACTCCAAGCCTAATGACCGTGACCCGGAGCCCACACGAAAGCAGGAAAAGCGCGCTGAATGTGTTCTCTGGTTGATTACCACCCATTGTCTAAAATAAAGCAAGTCAAAAAGATTGTTAAACCCTGCTGTGGTCTCAAGGACCAAATCAGCCAAACAAATAATTCCGCTGCTTGTTGTTAACACGTCCCAGAAATGTGAAACAAAAGGTACAAGCAATATGTTGCTCCCCTCTCTAATTTTAAACGCGGTTCTGCAGACAAGATGTTCCTTACCGCAAATTCATTACAAAGCAGCAACAATAGAGAGGCACAGCGAAATAAAAACTCCACATCTCCCTGGGGAAGTGCAATCCATTTCTAACCCTTTGTTTTTGTTTTTGTGTAGACAACCAGCATCGGAGGGTAAGCAGACATAACAGAAGTACTTGCTATTGCCAAGCCGTGGTTAAAAGAAGAAAGCCTGATGTAAGGTTACATTGTTCTCCAGTTTACTGTGCAAAGAATGACAGCAGAAGCGGGAAGAATTACCATTGCTTTCATAAAAGATGGACAATTGGTTCTCTGAATTATGGAAAGATCCAGCTTAAATATAATAATTAGCACAGAATGGAAATGGAAGTTTCTTTCATAACAAATAGCAATTACCGAGGAGGCCTGGCTTTAGAAGCTAATGTGAGTTTGTAATGAATAGAGAACTATGGAGCGGACGTACAGAGAGCAATTTAAGCAGCCCAGGGATATAAGGGGCCGTGGTCAGCTCCAGTTGGCATGGTGGAATATAAAACATATGTATTAAAATATCAATAAAAGAAACAATGAAGCCATTCAAAATGTAGGCTAAGAGTTAGTCACTCTGTATTTCTCCAGACTGCATGGTGCCACCAAATCAAAAGCTATTCATTCCATTCACCTAGGAAGTCAAAACGAAAAGAAATGTGTTGTCCATATACTGGAAATACAGGGACACCTGAAGTCATCCGTAAGGATGACAGGTCACCCAAAATTGCCCAGCCTTCCAGGGACTGGAAGGGGCAGCCACATATGGTGCAACTTCTGTAGCTGCAACACAAAAGAACAAAAAGAAAGAAAAGGTTTACCACTTGAAAAAAATTGGAAATGGAGGAATTTCTAAGGCAAGCAGAGAAAAAGTGGCGGTGAGGAGAGGCCAGGACATGGGCAGGAAGGAGACAAGGTTTTTCAGAAAGGGAGGTGAGGGATAAATCTTCGGGGGAAGAACAGAGTAACAAAGAAAGCAGCAAAAGCCAGAGTCCCACAGAGGGGGAGAAGGAGGAGGGTGGCGCCCTCGGATGTTCCGAAATCCCAACAATGTGAATTAGTCCTGCCCTGAGATTTTTGGACTCGGTCCATCTGTCTCTTAATACTTATCAGCTTTATATCATCTTCAAACACCTGCAGAAACATTAATCTTAACACCAGTCTTCTCAGGTAGATTTGTAATGTTATTGTCCTCACCATAAATAGAAGAGCAGAAAGATGAAAAATGAGACCAGGCAGAAGGTCTTAAACTGTGTCTAAACAAGGTGTCAAGTGGTGTTTTAATTCATGTTAGGCAATGCTGCAGGGTTTCTGCACCTTTTCTCCCAGTAGGAACAAGTCCAGGCAAACCATACATTCTCCTCTGTCTTTCCAGCATAAACTGATGTATAGACAGAAATTGCATTTAATAGCTGAGGAGGAGGGATCAGTCTTTATAGTATAAAGGTAAAGAGAGAACTTAATGAAGGAGTACCAATCTGGTTGAGGGAAGGTACCAAAGAGGAGAGGGGAATGTGGTTGTGGAGCCAGGGGTGTGTGACACGGCGTTATTGCAGACTGGATGGTACGCGAGGAAAAGGGGAATTAGGAGCCGTCCCTCAATTGCAAGGGAACATCTTTGGGGTTCGAGGCCCACTGCAATATCATTTATGCAGGAGCTGCTGATGAGGAAGACTGACTTCCCTGCTCGCAGCTGAGACGTGGGCAGAAACGGAACTCACACTTTCATCCAAATATTTCACTGAATTTCTCCCAAGTGCTTTTAATATCTCATCGCTTTCATTGTGAGTTGATTTGATTTTCTTCTAGTGCCACCAGCTGCTCCACACACAAAAACAGTTGGCTGTGAACTTCGAAGTTTAACACTGACTCTCACTGTAGTTTCATGCCAAGGTTCCTACAGCAGAAGATGGAGAAGGGAAAGTAGCTTGTTAGGGACACGTCTCTTTTGTCTGTCCTGGAAAAGTGCTCTTCAGGTACAATACATTATTCTGCATACGTAATTACCGGCATAATCCGTCAGACCACAGGTCCACCTAGTCAGCTGCCCTGTTTCCAAAGCAGCTAGTGGCTAAGTGATGTAGTTGTGCAACAGTGTGCCAAGTGATACCCTCCCCCAGAATGTTCCCAGAAGTCCCCCTCGTGCAATTTTCAGCTTAGAGTCTTTTCAGTATTTTTGTATTTACTAGCCCTCAGTGGAATTTGCTCCCAGTCATTCGTCCAATAACACTTTGAGCCGAGGTAACCAGCTGTAATGCTGTGCCGCTCACAGCCCCACATCTGAACTGCCCCCTGCGTGAAGGATGGCCTCCTTCTGCAGAGGGCTCCAGGGGTGGCTGTCCCATTTGACCCCCCCTAGCTCTTCTGTTGGAAGACTCTGTAAAGCACCAGTCCCTCTTCACCCTCTCCTTGTCACTAATGGTTCAATACACCTCTCCCATATCCCTTTGTGGTCATTTCTTTCTCAACCTGGAGAATCATTGCTCATACAGAAACTAGTCCATATGCCCGATTATCCTTGTTGTCCTTCTTGGTATTGTTTCTGTGTCAGCTGCATCCCCCCCGAACTGAGAGGGCCAGATGTGAATACACATTTAGGATGCAGGCACAGCATGAGTTTGTGTGATGGCGACATGCTGCTTTCTGTTTTGATCTTTACGCCTTTCCCAACAATCCCTAATTTGCAGTGTGCTAGTGTAATCAATAACAAGCACTGCGATGATGTTTTCAAGCCACAAACTATTAGAAACCTAAGAGCTCATTCTTGTGAGGTAGCAATCACCTTGGAGGCCATCATTTTGTATGTGAAATTAGGATTGTTTTTCCCACGTACACCACTTCATGTTTCCCTACAATGAATTTCACTGACCACTTCATCATCTCATCATTCACTCTTACAACGTCCTTCTGCAGTTCTCACAATCAGCCTTGCATTCACTGCTCTGAGTAACTGAGTATGATCAGTGAATATTGTCACCTCATTTTTTCCATTTTCGGATCATTTAGGAGCACATTGAACAGCACGAGCTCCCCACACAAATCCCCACAGGACTCCATTCGTGACCTTCTTCCACTGTGAAAGCTGACCATTAATTTTTGCCTTCTGTTTCCTTTTAATTATTCGTGCATGGACCTTCCTCCTTCCCCATGGCTGTTCAGTGCTGCAACAGCTGATGATGAAGGATCTTGTAAAAACAACCTTAGAAAGTTATCAATTAAATGAATCACCCTTATCTACGTGCTTGTGGACTCTCTGCACTTGTAAAAAAAGCGTGTAAGTAGATGTGATTTTTTAGTCTTCTCGGATGTGAAGCCACATCCCAAGGCAGTGAAATTTCTAGCAGCGATTCACCAAACGTCAGCAGCGAAGTTCTCCCTGTCCTCACGTGTGCAGCTTTACAGCTGAGTAATTCTGTAATTGCAGAAGGACTCCCTGATCTTCAGCATGGCTTATGCTGGTCTGGGCACTTCTGAAGAGCTGCTTTCATAAGAAACACAAGAATAAAATGTGAAATAACTGGGAACAGGTGTTGTAACCTGCAAATAAAACGAAATTTTATGCCAAAGTTGATATTGGGTATTTCAGTTTGAATTTGGCATTGCCATTTCGCAAAACATTCTATCTTTGCAGTTATTTAAACATACATATATCACAGCCTTCTTACTGCACTGAGTGTAGTTCATTCATTTTTTAATTAACGGATTGGTTTTATTAGTTCAATAAAACTATTGCAAAGTCTGGATTCATGTATTTTAATCAACTACCTCTTTTTATCCAACTTCGGGCAAATCACAGGTGAAAGTAATACATCAGTTCTCTAAAGTACATAAGGAGAGGATCTGAACTGGTGATTTGTGGTCCCAGCACTTTGAGGATTTTAAAACCAGTAGCCCGCAAACTCTAGGGCCCAGCTTCTACCCATTACTTAAAGAGTGGAAAACATGCTTTTCTGCTTCTTGCAATAGCAACTGGCTGCCACGTTGCGAGTGAACCAGGCATTGACCTGAACTAGCTGAATAAACTGAAATGAAAAATAACCCCTCTACTGTCAGAAAAGACTACTCTTGTCAGTATTTATTTGGCACCTCAGTGAGTCAGTAACCATCCACCAGCTCAGCAGTCTGCCTTTTGTTTAGAACGTTGGCACCAAAAATGTGCTACTTTATATTATCGCCTTATAATCTAGTCTGACATTGTGAAATAAATTTTTAAAATATTCCTTAAACTTTACCTTGCCATTGATTTTTAAATTGTGTCTCAAAGAAAGAAACAGTTAAATTTAAGGAATCAGTTTCTGCAGTAGACATCAAATTATATCTACTGTGAAATCTCTAATATCGCACGCTGAGTGGATAAATCTTGCAACTGCGTGGGGAATATTTCAGGGGTATGAAAAATTTTTGTAAAGCAAGAGGGGACCAAGGAGTGCAAAAAGTTTTTTAAATTCATCCATAGCAAACGAGCCACCTCTGATGGCGCGGTAGATCCGTGTCCCCAGGACTGCCATCCCAGACTGTACAGTAAGAGGATTCTGCAGGGTTGGAAACATCGCAGAGAAGATGATTTGGTTAAACAAAGCCTCTCCTCCCCTCCACGCAAATGGCTTGGCAGCAAGTCTGACCCCTCAGCACATGCGGCTGAGGAACAGGGTCGCACCACAGCAGCGAGACCCATCAGATGCAACGGGGCGGGGGGGCTCACACGCGTCAAAAGGGCGTTTGCCTCCGCCGCTCCTGCTGTTAAGCCTCTCGCTACGTCCAGTGAAACTGGAATAAAACTGGTGCAGTAAGTAGTAGCAGCCAAGTGCATAAACGTGACAGAAAACACAGAATATTGTTTCTCATGCTTATTTCAGGCCAGAGAATATTTTTAAAATATTCTTGCTTTAAAGGGGTGCTGGGCAAGACCAGCAGAGGTGATGACTGGACACGGAGCGCTCTCAGAGAAGTTTAACAACATGCTGTCCCTTATGGTCCTCCAGCATGGTATTGAAATGTTTTATCTCTTTCCTGAACTCAGGATTATGTATTAGGAGAAGGAAGGAAGGATCTGCAAGATTGCTTTCCTGTGATCTTGTTAAGCTTCTCTCTCTCAAGCCTGATGCCCATATGGCCTGTTAATAATGCAGCACCATAATTTAACATAGTTCGCCTTCAAATAAATCCCAAAGTAAGCATGGTCTGGGATAATGTTCACTTAATACGAAGTGCATGTCCCAGAGGGAACTGACAAGCAAACCGAAATACAAATGTGAAAAGATGGAGGAAAAATACAAGCCATCCCAAGCACTTCAGAAGTTTTTATTAATGTTATCACTCTGTTGAGCTTTCATCACGTCAGCTTAAATGAAAAAGGATTAGATCTTCATACTGTTCTGCAGTTGCAGTGACTTCCAGTAAGGTGCAAAGTTTTAATCAGAACAATAAAAGGGTGTTTTTTTAGAAAAAGCTTGTAGTTAGCATTAAAAAAAAAAAAAAGGAAAGGAAGGAAGGAAAGAAAGAAAGAAAGAAGGAAGGAAGGAAAATTAAGGAGCTAAGGAGTTGGACCAGAAGTTCAGCTCTGTGTTAGTTCAGGAGTGAACTAAGAAGATTCCACAGCAGCGAGTATCACAGTGATACAGGTGCAGGGCTTACGGGTTTCACGTCAGCCGCCCGGGACAGGTCCACTCCCTTGGTTGATGCGGGGGCCACCCAGCAGTGCGACGGCTGCTCTTTGAGTGACACAGACGGGAGGAAAGAGGAGCACTTTGGGCAACGCTCATGTGACAACCACAACTCCAGACACCGTCCCACACTTACCATGCCTTTGGGCTTTGAGACACAGCCATTATTTCATCTTCTGAAAGAATAAGGAAATACAATGAGCCAAAAAGTAAGAGAGACGTTTAGGCTTGAGAAAGACTGTGTCACCTCCACTGTGCCATGACTGTGATTAAGCCATGCCTCTTCATTAGCAACCACAGCACTTATCCACGCAGGCCCTGCTTAAAGAGAGCAAATATAAAACAAAGAAAAAGGTGAGCATATGGTTTGGCCAGTACCTTTAATTTTACTGCATCTCTGTGAACTCTGTCCTGCAAGGTCAGAAGGGAGGCCTGGGCCAGCAGCTGGTAGAGGTCTATTAAGAGAAATGGAAGAATCTGTGGTGTTCATATGGTTATTTTTACCACGAAGAGCTGGCTTGACCCGGACTGACCGGCAGGACGAGGGCAGCTCTGGCGCAAGGGCATGTTTCCTCCAGCAGCCTTGTGCCGCCTGTGCTGCCTGCTCCCACCGCCGGGCACAGCCACCCTCGGGATGCAGCCCTAGCTGAAGTCCACAGGGTTTAGCACATCAGGGCTCTCAACAGGCCTCTAGTTTTTCAAAAGAGAAAGCCAAAAGTTTTACTAAATGTGAAATTCCATTCGCTTAATGTGTTTCCAGGGATTATTCACCAACAGTAAGACTTTTTATTTGATTTCTGTCCACAGCACCCCAGCTAACATAATGCTTAAGTATCCAGAGGAGACAAAAATAATTATGTAACTTTGTGATATCTAAGCAATAATAATGAAAAAGTTCCATTTCTGTTACAGTTGTAGAAAAACAAGACCTATTACTCACATAACATTTAACTCGCTTTCAACATGGCAGTATAGTTCTGTCTCAAAGCATTAATAAAATGTAACTTCACTGCACATGCTGTTGAGAAAGCAGATTTCCATAGATTTTCTAAAATATCTGAAGCTTTCCGTTTAAGCATGAGCAGGTAACTGAAATATTATTGCAACGACGAATCTAAAAACTCTTCCCAAAGTGCACATGGCCTGAAAAATAGGTAAATAAATATGAGATCGATAAACGCAATATCAATTTCAGTTACTATTCTAGAGAAATCAGGTCTCCCCCCCCCAGATTACAAGTGTAAGGAAATTTGCCAGTTTTTTTTCTTTAATTGCTCTCTTTATAGAAGGAGTTTGAAAATCACAGAAGCAAAACAAAGCACATTCCTTCACATGCATCATCAGGATCTGTCAAGTCGCACTCCGCACCGGTTTGCATGCCTGAAACCCATAGTGTTGGCATATGCATGAACTGGAAAGGAGAGATGAAACGCCCAGTAAAAAATGGGGAGTAGCTGGCTACACAGGAAACACTGCCAGAAAAGATGACAAACCATTCACTAGTCAATAATGAGGCGCTGTTTTTGAAAGAGGAAATCTTCTCCTGGCATGCATTTACAGGATTATTGTCCATCAGACTGCAGAAGAAAATGATTGTTTCTATCTGTACTGGGGAGGCCTCAGCTATGCAGAAGTACGTACCTTTGGGAAATGCGCTCCAGGAGTGCCACAGAAGAGATGGAGAGAGCACAGAGGCAATCCTCGTAATAGGTCATTTGGCCTACAGGTCTTCATGAAGAAACAGTAAAGGAACCAACTTCTGAAAATATTTTTTAAAATATATATATATATAGACACACACATATATATACCACATGTCTTTTTTCTAAGAATACACCTTCAAAGTCAATGACAGTCCTACACAGATCAAATCTGACGTCTCATGAATCCCACAAAACAGCTTACGTCCTAATGAAACAGTCCAGCACAACACCCAACTGCAGATTTCTTGATGAACCATTTACTGTATTGATTACATGACAAGCTACATAAAACCTACATTTGCTATCCACAGAAAAGCTTAGATTTTGGCTAAGGATTAATGTAAGAGTTTTTATGTGATGCAAGCAAATCTACTTTACTTTTGCAAGACTATAACATTCCCAGGTTTGAGAGAATTTATTGTACAAAAATCCGCTTTTCCCCATACTTAAAGTGTGTACAAGAATATTATAAAGCATAATTCTTCATGATCTACTCAATGCTATCATGCCCCACTTATACCAGCTTTTGTAGATTTTAACTTTGTCGTTCTATCATTATCAATGGATATATTTATTTCTGTTTCAAACTTACCTAAAAATGATTCTCTAAGTTTTTGTTTATCTTTCAAAGTTTCTTCTAAAAGAAGAAATAGCAACACAGCGTCTAGACAGATGACTAGAGAAGGAAGTCGCCTATGAACTCATGCAAAGGATTTGCACCCTTAGCGTTTTCATGACTGTTGACTTTTTAAATCTTACTTTGTGACTTTCACAGTTTAGATTTTAACTCACTGAACTGGAAGAACTTTGGGACATGATGGTTTGATACAGAGACTGAACTTTTTTGCTGAGCACTATCTGCAGAGAAGAACAAAGAGATATATTAAAATTACCTACCAATCTGTATGCAGTTTTCAAATGGGACTGTATATCACAAAGATTTCCTGCACTGCATCTACTCTGGAAAGCAGTTAAATCAATTTTAGATATACATAATGAAACACTTTTGAAGTACAAAGACCATTTCACACAAGACAACTACCAGATGCATATTTCTGTTAACTACATATCTATCTAATAATGACTTACAGTTTAAAATGTTTGTTTGTTTGTTTGTATTAACATCTGACGGCTGTAAACAGCAGAAGTTACACTAGGGCATTTGAATGGCTGCCATTTTTTGAGGTGTATATGTGAGACGTTTTGTCTAAGCCAGATCCAAAAGACTGATCAGTTGTCAATGAGCCTCCTTTCAAATCATGGGTGTCCTCATGCACAAAACCTGCCCTTCACTCAGGAAAGCAATGGGAGCGATGCTAGATTTTTTTCAGTGCACATGATCTCAATTTGTAGCACAGCAGGTTAAATCCCAACACAACTTGAGCAAAATGGATCCCACTTCTTGCTACCCTTTTATCTATTCCAAGCCATCAATTTGTGTGTGAATTATGGGTGGGTTTTGGTTGCCTCCCACGCATACAGCATTGTCCTCAAAACATATGTTTCTGCTAGATCTGTATAGAGGCTTTGTCAGTGGGAATAGAGATGCCGGTATTACACAGTTTAAAGTGTGTAGGTGTTGCATTGATAATGCATCTGTCCATTTCTGCTTATTGTACGTTTAGCTTATGCCTCTAGTGCAGCGTTTCTGAAGTACCCTTCTCACTGGGTGGATTCAAACCAATGCGTTGCTATTTGCAAGACTTCTGAAGCCCTGTTACATTGATCGTTATGTATGCACAATAAATAGCACCGTATTTTATTTTTAATTGGATTGGAGGAAGGTTGGGGGTGTTTTTGCTTGTCGGGAAACAAATTTAATATAGATGTTCATTAAAGGCGTGAAGCCAGAGCATGTTGAGGATAGTGCCTGCTTGTTGCAGGTTAAATTGAGGCAAAGGACATGGCAAAAATACAAAAGATTTCCTCATACATGTACACCTGCAAAGAACTGCTGCTTCCCTCAGATCCCGAAGGGCATACAGTATTGGTATGCAGGACCCAGTGATTTTACCACTCCTCACAACTCCAGCCTAAAATTTTCTATTGTTCGGGGCATGCCTCAGTTGCATTCACTCATGGTTTTGAACCAGCTAAGAAAAATTTATGGTTGTGGGTTTCTGAAGTTGTTTCCTCCATGAGACACTAATGATGGGTTATTTGCTCTGCCCTTTTATTAAGAGGAGTGCATGTGGATTCTCATACAATTTCTTTCTTCATGCTGCACAGCTCTACAAAAATATAAAATCCTAACTCAAAGGAGATTAAATTAGATTTGGGAGATGCGAACTCCCAAAAAAGAAAAGAAAACAAAAACCCTAATCAGTGTATTGTGATCATGGAAGACATTCTAAAGAAATTTAATGCCATGTAATACATATTTAAAAGGCAGCTTTTTACAGCTGTACATTTTTTCCTGTTTGCTTATGCATGGTAACAAGTAGCATTGAGACACAAAATGCATTAGAAGCCACCACACAGCACAGCCACCGGCGGAAACAGCAAGTTAATTTAGCATCAGCTTCTTGTGGTTTCAGACAGAGACGCAAATGGCAAATTCTAGTAGTATCAGGCTGATGCAGGTGGTTGTCCTATGTCCCTTCTCTTATCCCATTGAGATACCACCTCTGCAGCTGCTCTGCTTGGTTGTTGCTCTGATGCATTACTTAGCTGCACTTTTCTTTCTTTACACTGAGAAAATAATCACTGGTATTGGACCCATCTTCTGCGACAAGCCAACCATTGGGATGTAAATGTAGTTTCTTCCATGACTCGGGGAACCCTTTCAGCTCGTGGCTGTTAAGAGAGGACCAAGGGAAGGCTAGCTCGACCGAAGGACGTTGGTGAAACAATTCTGCGGTGGCTGACCCACCCAGCCTCACGGGGGCCTCCCTCAGTCAATGAACTCACAACCCGGCGTGAGTCACATAAGCATCCTCTTCAACCTCAGGGAAAGGAGTGCGTATATTGCACTTGGATCTGTGGACATGCTTCCTAACAAAGGGTCAGACTAAGTACAATGATGCACTCCAGGATTGCACCTAATGTACTTGGCCACTAATGGTATTCAGTCCATGGGACCGGGCTCCCATTAATCTGACGTAGTCCTTCCAAAATGCACATAGTGTGGACATCAAGTCCCCACCACCAAGTGTTTTCAGCTGCACGTCTGTTCCCACTGGACCACAATACTCGCTGCTGTAGACAAAAGCACCAGCATGATAATCCAAGCTGTTCAGCCACATTATTCTTCCCCTGAGATTCAGAAACCCTGACCTTCTTCCTACACGGTCGCCTTTACTCATGAGTCACTGGCACAGAGAGAGATGTGAAACAGCCACAGATCTTACGCCATCTTTCTCCTAAACACCCCAGTGACCACTGGGAAAGCATAGGTACATAGAAACTTTAGATTCTCCCTAAAAGGTGAGCAAGAATTTTGAAGATTTATTTTTATCAATTTGTGGATCTGTTTCCAACACAGCAGTCTCCTCCTCTCTCCAAACTGAGCTTTCCGTTCTGTTGCTTAATACCATTGGTATGTATTAAGCTCTGGGAGATGTTATATTCTCTCCAAAAGACAAGAGCATTCTGCTCACAGTAAACAATATCTCCAAAGGAAGATCAAGCTGTTTCAGAAACTGGGATTGAACAGGGTTGAAGTTCATGCAGTGAACTGTATTGTACCCTGCCTGCGCAGAGCTTTGCCTCTAAATGGGTAAAAGACCATGCTAGAAATGCATTTCCGTCCGCACAGTCACTGTTAGTGAGAGCCATAAAAGTCATGCTTTTGAAATTTTGAGGACTTCCATCAAATCACTTACTGCTGCCAAATGCATAGAACAACTTAATTAAGGTTAAAAAAAAGACCGTCATAAGCAATCAGGATCCTACATTTACAAGAGAAAACCATTATTCCAGTGACCCTACACCCTTCAGGAGAAGATACAAAATTGTTTCTGCAGACAGATGGAAAAATACTCTTTAATGAGTCATCTTTTGACAATAAAGAATGAAACCTATCTGGATTTCAAGAATTCTGAAAGTTTTTTAAAAAATGTTTTAGTTAAGAGGGTTTAAGACTTAGACATGTTAAACACACTAGCTTTTTAAAGCAACAGGGTGGAACTGAATGAGTAGGCTAGTGGTAAATAAGGTTCTGTGGTACCTCTCCAAGTTCATTTCAAGAAGCCTTGACTCTTTTTGTTACAGATAGATTGCAGCCAGAATAGTCTGTTAGGGAAAAGGTTGCACCCTGAAAATATACAAGGACAATAAAACAAAGGATGCATCATCAGATATTAAATCAGATCTCATCAGGCCTTAGCCCTTAAAACCTTCACTTAAGAACCCCTCAATAAATGTGTTGATGTAAGAGCACAGAAATCATACATTTTGTTAGCCGTTAGGATCCAAGACAAATCTTTATATTTATCCTTAAGTAAAGCAGGAACCGCTTCAGTGTGTGTTGGCTATGTCTCTTGTCCTGTTCTGTAACTCTGCGTTGCAAGAGGGAAACGGTGCAGCAAACTGAGCTCCTAACAGTGCTCTTGTTCCCTCTTTAAACTCTAGTTTTCCTTTCCCTGGGGACTGGGGGTATGGACAGTAATAAGGAAAGTCAATGATTCCTGAGGAGTCCTCACATTTCAGCTTGAGCTAGATACAATTTTCTGGAGAAGTGTGCCAACAGGGGTTGACTGGCTCAAGAACCTGGGAACCCCCTGGCCTTGGATGGCCCTTCCCGTGCTGTACAGATCAGCAGAGGCTGTAAGATCACCCTCATGGCCTCAGCACGAAGCAGTGATTCACGGTTTCTGGAGGGCAGATGTCCACATGAGGAAGCCCCTGATCAGCACTGGGCATTCTTTGAGATGATACGGAGAACAGATAACTTACAAACTCCCACCATTGTGGGATTTCCCCTTCTTTCTTAAATTCTGTTACATAATTTGCTTTGTCAAATGCCATTTCTCACCATTATCCTTTACAGGTATGTCAAAAAGCAGCAACCTTTACTTTTCTGCCTTTTGCAGCAAATACGCTTTCCTGGACAAAAAACAATGGAAATTTTGATAAAACACGTGAATCAGAGATGACAATTGTCTTCTTAAAAAAAGAGAGTTGAAGAGGCAACTGAGGCTCCTGCATGGTTCCAGCAGAGTGGAAACTCTCTTTCCTTCTGCTGAGCCAGAGATAAATAGCCAAAGGAGGCTGGCTGCATAAATTTCCTCTTTCACGGGGTCTCTGCTCAGAACACAGTGTCTGCTCCAAAATCTGATGAGATTTTGGAATTTTTCCCTTTGATTCAGTTGGTGTTTTCAAGAAGTCTCTCTCTATAGTTATACTTCGGGGTTTGGAAATGACATTGTGTTGATTCTACAAAGTTTATAGAAAATAGTGGAAGCTTTGAGTGATCTTTCCGCAGTGCAGAGCTTCAGAAAATATTTTGGGAAAGTATTCAAAAACAGTAACATTTGTAAATCTTTTCCAGTTCACCTCCCTGCTGTCTATAGCTGAGGAATCAAGGAAGTTTATCGGATCAAATAACCTAGGTCGGACTCTTCCTGCAGTCAGCATCTCAGCAAGGTTAATCAGTTCTCCAGGATGTAACTGAGAGCAGAGTTTAGGATACTCAAGGCAGAATTTAACACTCTGCTATGTAGTGGGTGTTACAGATTTCTTTTCTTCATCCCTGAGTAAAGAACTTACTATGACAAATCATATTCCTGTTAATTCACTTCCTGAGCAATATTCTTGCTCCTTGTTTACATAGAAAAAGTTAAAGGATTCCACCATATGGGTATAAAAATATTATCTCAGATGGCTTATTATTTTATAGCATCCTATTTCCCACCCACAATACGAATTCTTACTTGCACACTACCCAAACATTAGCAGCAACTACTTAACATGGACATCTCTCCATATTGCTGTTCTCTTTTCCCTAAGGAAACGAGGTTATGCAGTTGCACTGTCTATCCATCCATCTGCCTGTCTGACAGTTTCCCCAGCCCCCCCTAAACAAGTGCTGGTTCTTGGCCAGTTGCAACGACATTTGACAGAAACATTTAAAACCAAAAATTAACAAGCTTCATGAAAATGGAAGTCAGGCAAAGGAGACAGACCCAAATTACTCTCACCACTGTGGGAAAGTTGGGCAGAGCTCAGCCATCCTCCGCCTGGCAGCAGCTACCTGGCTGATGAGCCAACATGTCCTCACCTGCCCATCGGCGCAGCGGGGTCCCTGCCTAATCTCTGCCCACACTGTTCCTTGCCCTTTGTGGCGGCATAAGAGTATGTGCAGGGAGGAGAGGTTATTATCACAAGGAAAAGGGCTTAAGGACACAAAACTACAGGAAACTTAGCTATTGGAGCTAGAGGTTTCTGCAGCTCATGGGACAATCTCTCTCTTATTTATGTGGCGGCCATGCCTAAAAGCCCCTTTTCTATATCAGACCCCAATTTTTTCAGCACTGTACAAATACAGAATACAAAGACAGTCTCACTTCTTCCTGCCAAAGCTTTACTCGTTCTTATGGCAGTTTCTCTCTCCTGATTGTGTGTCAAAAAAAACCAATAAAGACAACAAATTGTGGAATAAAGATAATACAGAGTGACAGGGGAAACGCATGTAAAAAATACGTAATGAAGCCAAACCGTTGCTAGTGTGAAGTCTCAAGTACGATTAGTAACTTTGGATATGTCACTAGATTTATTTTGCATCCTCACTGGATATGTCACTGACGATACCTTCAGAGGGCCTGATTTCTCAGGCACAGTTGCTCAGTGCTGTGAAAGAAAGTGAAATCTGTGTTTGGGGTTCATGCAGCTGCTGATCCAATGTGAATGGCTGAAATTATTGCTCCCTCAGCCAGAAGTTCCCTCCCTGTAGATGCGATGCGATGAGATGAGTGAACAGACCATATGCATGCTCGAAATCTATTATAATGTGAAATAGAATAGGTAGCTTTTATCACACTTGGTCTATTCCTGGCTCTAGTAAACGAAAATAGAATCACAGAATCATACAGTAGTTTGGGTTGGAAGGGACTTTTAAAGGTCGTCTAGTCCAACCCCCCTGCCATGGGTAGGGAGATCTTCAACTAGATCGGGCTGCTCAGAACCCCGTCCAGCCTGACCTTGAATGTTTCCAGGGGTCAGGCATCTACCACCTCTCTGGGCAACCTGTTCCAGTGTTTCATCACCCTATCATAAAAAATTTCTTCCTTATATCTAGATTCAGACTGTTGTTCCAGACACTGGAACAGGTTGCCCAGAGAGGTGGTAGATGCCTGACCCCTGGAAACATTCAAGGTCAGGCTGGACGGGGTTCTGAGCAGCCCGATCTAGTTGAAGATCTCCCTACCCATGGCAGGGGGGTTGGACTAGACGACCTTTAAAAGTCCCTTCCAACCCAAACTACTGTATGATTCTGTGATTCTATTTTCGTTTACTAGAGCCAGGAATAGACCAAGTGTGATAAAAGCTACCTATTCTATTTCACATTATAATAGATTTCGAGCATGCATATGGTCTGTTCAAATTCCAAATTAACCAGGGAGCAGCAAAGCCCTTCGCACCTGGCCAACCCAAAATCCTCTCCAGGGCCCTGTGAGACACAGGGGAACCAGAAGGGTGCCCACCCCATGAGTTAGCCTCCACCCAGGTTACATCAGCCCGGCTGGCCCATCCAGGCTCAGCTATAATGTCAATTATTCACCTCCCTGAATCTAACTACGTTTCCCCTCAAAGTCAGCCCGATGCTGTTTCTGACTCTGGCCAGGCCCAGTCAGGGCTAGCCGGTCCCAAGAGGGACTCCCAGTGCCAGCAAACATCCCTTGCTGGGCCATGCTGGGCAGGCTTCCCTCGCCAAAGCACCCCGCAAGCTCAGGGTGACCTGTGCAAGGCAGGTCCCCTCCTGCATGGCTTCTGTGCAACTGGAGCTGCATGAAATAGGAAGTCAAACAGGCACTAAAAGCCACGCGGGCTCGGGGCAAAGTGGTGGAAACTGTGTTTGAAGGACTACAGCAGCTCACTGGTAACTACTGCCTCACTTCAGCTGTTTATCACAACAAACACAACCAATCCCAAAGTATTAAAAAGAAAACAAAACCAAAACAAGCATTGCTTGTAAGGAAAGCTGTTTTACATAAATAAAATAAATGAAGGTCATGAAAATGGGGTCCCCCCACTTTTTTCCATTTCTAGCATAGAAAATCATCTCCAAATCCAATGGTTACAGGGTTTTCAATTATACAGGCTAATCTTGTCTCTGTCAAGAGGATGAAATTCCCCCAAAATTGTTTTGTCATTTTTTTTTTTAATTTTACTACCTCCCTTTTCTATTCTTTGGGCAGTTCAAGAGATCACGTGGGGTGCTGAGGAGGGAGTTTCAGTGCTCTGTGCCACTCCATGTCAGCATAAATTTCAAAGAAAAAACACGCAGGAACAGAAAATTCTTTTTTAACCTGAGGAAGGGTTAAGCCCCGTTCTCCTACACACAAATCAGGAAAAATGGGAACGACTTTGAGATATCTTTGCCCTAATCCTCTCCACTGAGGAAAAGCATTGTCTACATCAAGTCACAATACGGCCTCATACCAAAGGACTCTCTTTTTAAGAAAAAAGAAAATTCCATATTCCTGTTTTTATTCACAGTTTCTGCCAAAACTATTTGCAGGCTCTTTTTGTGGGTGAAGATGAAGAGCTCTTTGTTCTACATGTCGTTACTTTGACTTAATTTCCTTCAATTCATTCTATCAGCTGCTGCAATTATTTCTCTTCACAGAAACCCTTCGCCGCCTGTTATCAAATTCCCGGCACTCCACAGCCGAGTACCCGCACCAATACTTACCACCAGTGTCAGCGCCGGAGCCGAGTGTGTCTTCTTCTGAGGGACAGATTAGTAAATGGGCTCTGTTTACTTCTGATGCTTTCCTTCCCCAGGGCCATAGCGCAAGTGAGTCCGACTGGCAAAGAAAGGAAACACCATTCACACATGTATGGTTTATTTTGAAAGAAATTTTCAGGAAAAAAGACAGCCAGTACAGAGAGAAAGGAACAGGAGTTCCCACCGCTCGCTTCTGGCTGCAAAATGTGTTTTGCCGTTGCAATTATCCAGTGCGCTATTCTGTGGTACATTTTCAAATTAACAAGGTGACGTGTTGTGGCAACGTAAATTGCACAGCAAATATAAGAGTCTTCCCAGCAAACATTTGGGTAATGCAGGTCAGTCTGTAGTCAGTCTTGGCTATCTATCTGGCGCCTGACCCGACGACTGCAGGACTGGAGCACTGCTGCTGTAGTCAGAAACAGAAACCCAATCCTTCTCCAGAAAGAAAAACTTCTCCATTTCACATCATTTCTGGAGCTCCCATCTTTCCGTGCATCCACATGTGCGTGCTCCTTTTGGCCAGTGTTATTTCCCTGCCACCCACCCACACAGACCTTTTCTTCTCTAGCTTCCTCACACCTTCACCACACATCTCAAATTTATTGCTTACTGCTTACCTCTTTTGGGCTACTCTGTTTCTGGTTTGAATGTGCTGCTTCTGAGACAATACACCTACTGAACAGGGTTTGATTGCTTTGATGCAACACCCTCTCCAGTGGTGACACCGTTCCTCATTGCCTGGTCTGTGCCAGCCCAGAAATGGCTGGCAGTAGCTCAACTTGCCTTGTACGCGTGTCCTCAGCTGCACCTACCGATTTTGTACGTACATGAGGGGGGCTACAGGAAAACTATTCTGCACTTCCTAGTCTCCTTTAAAGGAAGACGAATTCTAACTGGTTTTAAGCATAAAGAAAAGTAGCAAACTCATCTGCTTAACATTTGGAGACATTGACTTAGATTTGGACAAAGAAATCAGATGACAATGGCTTTCTGCTTTCTTATCTTTTCATCTTTTTTCTTCATCTTTTTTTCTTTCTCTCATCTTTCTCTCATCTCTCTCTTTTTCTCATCTTTTCATCTCTTTTGTGTTCTCCCCTTTGTGTTCCGTGGTCCTGTACATCACCAACGCCTCCCTCCAGCTTGGTTCCACTCGGAGCCCAGGGCTGACAGAAGCCCAGAACTGGGGCAGGAGGGTTCAGCGCAGGGCAAGGTTGGTGTGGACAGGCTGTGCCCTACATTGCTTAGCACGTGAACGCAACTCATTTTCTTCTTGGGCACAAGTGCAAAAGTCTGATGGTTCTTCCTAAACATAAAGCTCCCGGTTCAGTCTGGGGAGCGCTGTCTGAAAGGCTACAGCCCGCCGCTGCAGGGGCACAACCAGTTTTCGTTTGTTGATGCAGACAGAAGTAGCTTGCCCAGAGAGACAAAAAATTTGCCTGACTTTTGTCTAAGCAGGTTTCGTGTCCTGACTCCAGAGAAATCCTCTGCATTGCAAACATTGTGCTTCCCAGCTGGATTTTGCAGGCTATTCACCACCAACAACGTTCACTGTTCTCTGCTCCAGCTCCTTGCTTTGCTCCCAGGGATGTGAGAAAGGTGGCCCGCAGCAGCAGTGGCAGAGCAGGGCTGGCGTTGGCCCAGGCTGAGTGCTTTCCCTGCTCACAAACCCCGACTGTAGGCAGGTCTGAGAGGTTTCTGGGAAGAGGGCTGTCACCTTTGCAAGCAGGGGTCTGTGGGAGCATTTGGTCTGTATCAGTAGCACCACAAAAAGCCATGGGAACTGTAAAACTTCATGTATTCTTTGTGTACTTCTTATGAGCACTAATGCCTCTGGGCTAGAGACTCTTTGTTTCCCTTCCTTTGTTCTCTTTTACACTAGTGGCAATTTATCAGGTTGATAATTCAGCTATATAAGAATCCCCTGATATCAGCATCAGTTTTGTCAAATCCCTTATCCACTGCATGAAAACAGACAGGCATTTTGTTGAAACAATAAATCCATTATGTCAACACAATTAATTCTGTTCACTGACTAAAACATTCTGTCGAGGAACAAAAGGCATTAACCTAATATCTTTATCTAGCTGACAAAAAACAAATTAGTTCAGAGTCTTTGATGTCATTGTGGTTTGCGCCAAGGAAAATCCTTCTTGTCGACATACCATTTTATCATCATTTTGTGGGGAGTCAGGATACATGGGCTTTACCAGGGCTCTGACAAGTGACACAGGGAAAGTTATTGCATCTGCTTGTGTCTGTATTTCCCTCTGTCTGCCTGGACCGGGGCTTCTGCAGAGAACTGTTTCTAATTATGTGCTTGTACCATGATGGTCTGTTCCCTAGGTCAGGAACCATCATTTCCCTGTGTATTTATTTTTATAACACAAAAGGAAAGGAATGGGTTTCCTCTCTGCTCTTGCAGCACCAACAATAAGCGCTTGATTTCTCTTGGCACTTCTTAATGCTATTATAGACCAAATCACTTTCAAAGTCATTGGTGAACACAAGGGGTTTCGGGGCTTCAAGTTTCTAAATGAGATCAGCTATCCATGCATGTCTCCATATGCCTTAAGGAAAGTCCCCCTCTTCTCACATGTATGTTTTTTTCCTACAGCCATTGAAAATTAGAGGTTCAAATTTCACATTATTTCTTCGGGGAATTATTTCATTACAAAGAGACCTCAGGTTTCACTGAAGCCCTTAACAGTGGGCTGCATATGCACAGAGAAAGGAAGTTTTAGACTGGGGTAATGTTCTTTTTTTCCCCCTTCTCCTCTGAAGAGGTGAATTACATTATGAGATGAGTTGTTAAATCAGCAGTCAGTCCTGCCTCCCTGGAGGCTAAGGTACTGTAGTGGTTTCCCTCAGCTCCTCCTGGCACTGGGATGGCTCCTCTGCAGTGGGCCTGGGACTGGGAAGTATGAGAGCAGATGATGCAGACAAACCCAGCCTGTTGGAGCAGACAGCCTCCACGAGCTCGGGCAGGGCTGGGATGCAGATACAGAGCAGGACCACCGCTGACACTGCTGCAGCAATTCCTTTACTACCCACGGATGCGTATATCAGGACAGCAGCCCTTCTGGCCACAGGAGCAACCCACATGCAGAAGTTCACATCTGTATAGTGCTAACAGCACCATACACAAGCATGCAGATCGGCATTGTCTTTTTGCTGAATGGAAAGGTTGTTATGGAAAGGATTCTGGCTGAGATTTATCAAATCTGAGATTTATCAAATCAAAGTTAAATCTCTGGTCTGCCAGAGAATGCCTGTGCGTGTCCCAGGTTTCCTTTTCTTCAGTGTCCATCTGGAAATGGCCATAGCAGCACTTCTTTTTCTCACAGTGAGAATAAAGATGTATCTCTTGAGGGCGAAGAGGGTTGTGAAATGCTGCTGCATGCAGTAATCTGAGTTAGAACTAAGCACAAATACACTTTTAGAAGATGGACATTTCACAGTGGTCTCTTGGCCGTCCACTCCAGCTTCCTTACGTACCCTGAAAGTAGCAGGACACCATCAGCCTTTGAAGTACTGTAGGTCCCACACACAAGACTTCAAACACAGGTCAGGGCACAGGGCCATGTGAGATTCATCCTAGCTACTTGCTTACTAGGAAGCTACACTTGCCTTATCTATGGGACTAACATTTGGTAGCAGATTTAAGAGGTTCATTTTAAAAAAAAAAAAAAGAATTAAAAAGGTGCTTACAACAAACATTCAAGGCAAATCCTCAAATTATGCTTCATCATATCTAAACCTCCTTCAGACTGCATGCCTACCTTTCTTTTTCAAACTCCCAGTAGCTAGGTTTTTCTCCTCACACTGTCTAAACGGCAAGAGTGTAGCTCCACGCAATGCAGATCGAATGATTGTGAATTGTGTGGTTATCAATAGAGTCCTGATTAGCAATTTTTCTTCCATTTATGCCTGCAGTGATTAAGAAATATCCAGCTCCTTCATTCATTTTTTAAGAAACCTTTTTTTATTATTATTCTGGTGGAAAATAATCTGTCTTGGTTGATCTGTGATTTGGCCCTCTGCTGTGGTCACGCATTGTTTTAGAGTAGCTTGTGAATCACAGTTGTGAGCTGAATTTCTAATGTACTTATGCATATGCTTACCTTTAGGCTGGCAAGTGATCCTTGCAAGATCAATAACGCTGTGTTTAAGTACGTGCTTAGGAGCTTTGCCGGACTGAGACCGAAGTGTTCAGAATCTACAAAGCTGAATCCCTGGTGAATAAGTAAGTGCTGTAATCTTTAGATATGTTATAGTTTTAATTTAACAGCCAGGGCTTTCTTATTTATTAGGTAGGTGCTGTCCTCTACGCATATTGGCTATGACATTTTTTTGAGTGATCGTCTCAACGTTCTCACAAACCTCACCTGTTGTACCAGCTAGGGTAGTCCGCTATCTGAACTTCAGAGGTAGTACAGAAGTTATCAGCAAGATCAGATTATGTGATAGCTATTTTGCTAATTTGGTTAATGAGATGCTTTTCCAGAGTGAGACAGATGTTGCCGATACACACAGGCTCAGAGAGAAACCTAGATCTCTGGAAATAGAATGACTGCCTTCAGGAAATGTCCTGCTCAACGTACTTGCAAATGCTCTTGGGAAGCCATCCTGTTTTACCTAGCTGAACTGAAATAACTGGCTAGGGATATTCTATCTTCAATTTTAAACTTTTCTGATATTATCTGGAATGCTTCAATACTCGGTCTCTGAGTTTTGCTGTGTTTCCTAAGCTATGCTCACTGAAATCAGCTGCAAAATCTTACTAAAACTTTGCTTGAAATCATTTCACGGTCAAAGCCAATCTGTCTAATGTACTGTCATAATATTTTAGATAGCATCTGTAGAGGTCCCTTAAAAAGAAATAGAATTAATTGTGTACTGTTCCTCTGGTAAGTTTTTCCACTTATTTGCCCAGTATATTAAATCTGCTGTACACAAACTATTCATTCTTCCTAAACAGAAAAATTAAGTTAAACTTTCAACACAAAACATTTCCCTTCCAGACACAGAAAAACCTCTTGCTTTGTAGCTAATAAAATGTTAGAACATAACACAAAAGTGTACAAATACGTACGGTCCAGTAGGACAGAACCAAAGGTGGCAACACCACATTGAGCTGCTATTAATATGTGGTACTGGGAGAAGAAATACAGAGTCATTGAATCACAGGAGAATGGCTGAGGTTGGAAGGGACCTTTGGAGACTGCCTAGTCGGAGCCCCTGTTCAGAGCAGGGTTACACACAGCAGGCTGCCCAGGGCTTTGTCCAGCTGGGTTTGGAGTATCTCCAAGGATGGAGACTCCACAACCCTTCTGTGCAACCGCTTCCAGTGTTCGATCAACCTTAAAACAAAAAATTATTTTTCCCATGTTCTAAACAGAATACTGTACATTGGAAAAGCGTTCAGCTGCGGTCTTTCACAGAGGACTGCAGAACTCCCCTCAGGCCAGCATCAAGTCAGCAAAATGGTGGCAGTGTCACAAAAGGGCATCAAGGTATGTCCTAGTTTCAGCTGGGATAGAGTTAATTTTCTTCCTAGTAGCTGGTATAGTGCTGTGTTTGGATTTAGTATGAGAATAATGTTGATAACACACTGATGGTTTAGCTGTTGCTAAGTAGTGCTTACCATAGTCAAGGACTTTTCAGCTTCCCATGTTCTGCCAGGTGCACAAGAAGCTGGGAGGGGGCACAGTAGGAACAGCTGACCCAGCTGACCAAAGGGATATTCCATACCATATGACATCATGCTCAGCATATAAAGCTGGGGGAAGAAGAAGGAAGGAGGGACATTCGGAGTGATGGCGTTTGTCTTCCCAAGTCACCGTTACGTGTAATGGAGCCCTGCTTTCCTGGAGATGGCTGAACACCTGCCTGCCCATGGGAAGCAGTGAATGAATTCCTCGTTTTGCTTTGCTTGCCTGCACAGCTTTTGCTTTACCTGTTAAACTGTCTTTATCTCAACCCACGAGTTCTCTCACTTTCACTCTTCCAATTTTCTCCTCCATCCCACCGGGGGGGAGTGAGCAAGCGGCTGCGTGGTGCTTGGTTGCCAGCTGGGGTTAAACCATGACAGGGTGAGAGACACACGAAATTGTAGTAAAGTAAGATGGTGTCAATGGTTTTTTTTAATAGATTAGCTTTATCACAGAAACTAGCTATTGCCACAGTAATAGCACATGGCCCTGCCGCAGGTTCCCCCAGGTTTTGGCAGACCTCAAGGTGGTCCCACGCCAGCCATCCCCAGCTGCAGACAGCTGTGTGGGCTGTCCCAGCGCCACACAGTGGGACAGGCTCATTGCTTCTGTGGCTTATGCTAAGATGGATGGAGGAAGGGGCTGCGGATGAATACTCTCCACTGCTGCCTCTGCTGTGGCAAATGCGGCTGTGCACGGACAGGGAGACCAAAGGGGTGACAGCAGTAACATTTTAAAGCCATTTAGCAAATATGACTAGGACTTGCCTGTTAACTCCCACATTTAAAATGGCATCATAGATGAAAGACCACATAGTGCAGTCTCTATAGGCCACATGTAGGATAAGAAGGGACAGTGTGGAAGGGCACAAGTGAAGTAAAACAAAGGTTGGGGTTGACAACAGATGATCAGTTGCTCAATATAAATGCATGCTCAATATAAATGCATGATGTGGGAGCAGGGGGAAGGGAAATTGCTGACTGATGAGTGGTGCCACAGTGCCAGGTCCCTGAATCCCCTTGCAACTCCAGTTTTGGTCACCAGCCCCATGCATGTCCCCCTGGGGGACATGGCAGGCTTACTCACATGGCTAAGCCAGACACATCAGGACAGCCCACCAGATAGCCCATCACTGGCCTTCATGGGTGTTTTGATGGCTGAGAAGGAAGGTAGAGCAATTACTTTCTCTGGGTCCTTGCACTGCCCTTGGTCAGCCAGAGGTCCTGGGCATGGAGGACCCCATCGTTCTTGCGACGTGGATGGTGACATGTCAAGCGTGGAGGGTGACAACAAAGGCACGAGATGTTGCTGCAACTTTTTCGTTGCCAGATGGTATTTTGGGAGCCCATACTTGCATTCAGAAAGGCAGCTATTGCCCTCTGAAGACTCGTGACTTCCCTATAACCATTTTGGGATGGCACATCCACCGCGCACCTGACACAGGTCTCCACAGCCTTCCTCCAGACCTTCTTACTTAGACTGACTAGCAAGTACCAACAAAATCACCTGAGCCTCTGCTTTCCAAGGTTTCCCAAACCCAAATTAGCTGTGATTACACAGGCCACATACACGGTGGCACTTGTCCTACAGCAGGTGTTAGGTGGAGCGTGCCTCCAGCCCTCTTACTGAGGACGGCAGGTGAAGGGCTGAAAGCAGCCCTGTGAACACTGCCCTGCACAGCCCGTGAGCCTTTCCGTCGTGACCAGAGCAGAAAGGACCGGGTTTTTTGGCAGCCGTACGCCCTGCCCTCCATCCCCGCAGCACACAGCCAGGCCACCCACACCCTGGCTGCCACCTGAGAGGAGCAGGGACGCGCTGGGTGCGCAGGGACGGACAGGCCGCCTGAGGACACGGATTCCTCTGTAGGGTGGCAAATGTCAGATGAACGAAAAGCACTAGATGGCTTGTCAGCCATCTTTTCACCCTCTTCTCTTGCTCTCCACAGCATTTGATCATGGTATCTTCTGGGCAAGCACATTTCCTTTGCTTACATGTCCCCGGGCCCTCTCTGCCCCCTCCCACAGTGGTGTGCCCATGAGCATGGCCTCCACCACCCCCAGGAGACATCACAGGCCTTAGGGGGTGGCTGGGGGTGGGGAACCACATCACAAAGAGACTGCACAGAGGATGGCAGGAGGGAAGTTGGGGGGATAGCTTTCTCTCCATTTCCCAGGGTGAAGGCAGGGGATTTGGGGGCTGTGCATGAGGGAAGATGGATGAGCAGCTCAGGGGGAGTGAGAGAGCCACAGCCATGGGGAAGCAAACATGTTCAGAGCACAACAAAACCATGCTCCCCAGGAGGGCCAACGTGGCCCCTAAGCGTTAGGGAGATGAGCAGGGCTGGTGGGGAGACCCAAGACCTTTTGAGATAGGGCAAGACTGATCTGGAAAGCAGGCAGGGAGGCAAGAGGGCAAACCAGGACAACAGCACCAGTATCACTCGGTGGATCAGCACATCCCAGTGGGGACTAGCAGCAGTAAACCCTGGCCACATCACCTAACTGAAGTGGCAGGCATGATGCTCCATCATTGAGAAGAGATGGCTCCAGTCATCCCCCTGTGAGCAGAGCCTGGGGGTGATGTGGGCACCTAAGGTCCATCACTGAGGCCCAGGGATGCAGCAGAGCCAAGAGAGGGCATGGTCCGGCTTCAGGGGCAGGGCATTCTTCCCATCCCTCTTCCTCCATAACGCAGGAGGCTTACAGCAAACCTGAAGGTATATTTGGCCTCTCCATTGCCCAAAAAGCACTTCAGAGTGCCGTGCGACCTCTCGGTGTTTCCAGAGCCTCTGTTAGCGCGCGCATTCACAGCAAGTCCTGGAGGTCTCAACAGCTGCGTGGCCGGGTCATTGGTTCAGACCCTCGTGTCCCCGTTCAAGGCCAGAGTGCATGAGGCGTGCTCCTGGAGCAGATCCTCCAGTTTCACTTAATCCAAAAGGGCGCCAGGTCACTGGCACCAGAATCTCCCTGCAGTGTGAACCGAGGCAGGGTCAGGGGGGGTGATCGGGCTGTTCGTGTGGAAAGCACACCCCAGAGCCAGCTAAAACACTAATGCAAACGTGCACTGAGGGCTCTGCTCTGCACCTCTTTCTTGGCTGATCTAGTATACCAGCTTTTAAGTGAAACAGGACTTTTATACGGACCAAAAGCACCGATTGGTCCTCAAAAGAGATTTGTTGTGGAGTCCGTTAGGGTGGTGTAGGGTCTTTTCTTACACATTTTGAAACTCAGAGCTGAATCAAAATCCAGAGGGAAAAAGGAACGAAGGAAAGAAGGAAAGAAGGGTTTTTTTTACAACTTGTTCATCTTTATTATTTGAAGGCAGGCTTTTCAAAGATGAATGCCTGACATTTGACTATGAAATCTATTGTCACACACCGCAGCCAGCAGTCACCAATCGTCCTCTTGAAACTTTCATAAATGAAAAATGCAAGACTCATAACTAAATACTCAGGGCAATGCCACAGCACAGCAAAAACAGACAGATGAAAATGCTAAAACGCACTAATGTAACACGACAAGCCACATGGAAGCGTGGTATGATGTGCCATAAGCTGCAGGGCTTTGTGCTCAGCATTCAAAAGCTCATACATCGGCACCATTGTGATAACAAGACTTTTTCTCCTTTGTTCCTCTTGCATTAGCAACCCACAGAGCCGTGGTGCCACCAGGAGAACTGATGTGGAACCGCCTCCATTAGCAGGAGAGAGAGATATTCAGAGGGTGCAGAGCTTACTGTCAAGTAGGTACATCCACACCTCTTTAATAAGCAATTATAGGAAACAAATACAACCCAGGTCTCATTTTATCTGAAGGCACAAGAAGGCTCCCTCCGAACTTCAGAGCGTATCATGTCACTGTGGACTGAGCCGCATTCATTCAGCAATGCAACTGAGCCGTAGCTAGTTCCTATGTGTCCACTGATGTTTCTCTGCAAGAAGAGAAAGTTAAACCTAGGATCAGGAACGACAAATCTGTATTATGAGAAATTAGTAATTTCCATAAGTACCAAACCAGAAAAAAGACTGGAATCCCCTGCTACACTGAAGAAAAGGCATATTTGTTGGAAATGTATTCTCACGCCAACTGTAATGCATCTCTTTTTGTGTTTTGTCTTTAAAGGAGAAAAGTAAGCCTGTTTTCTCTCTGCATTGAAGAGACTTGCACATCCCAGCCTCCAAAACAGTCCCATGCAGGTGAACACCTTCTCCCTTCAACAGGATAAATTTATTTATGCTCTCTGTGAAGAAGTTACAGTGGGAAGAACTTTCCCCAGCCACAAGTAGGCCTGAGCAAATTGAGCTATCAGTGCCATTTGATTTTGATTTACTTCTTTTTAAATCGAGGCTGTCAGGGGTATACTGAGCCTGCTGACTTTTAATGGTGTTTTCCAGCTCCTGCCACGACGGTGTGACAGCAGCTTTCACCGTGCAATAGGCTAGAGCGTCCCCATCGACAGCGTCACCGTTGCAGCACGTGGGAATAGCAGCCACCGAGAGAGTGCCAGCATGCCCGGGGGGAGCGGCCTGAACTTAGTTTCGGGAGCCCCAGCTGAAAGCAACTAATGCAAAACCTCCTCATCGCCTTAAACCCCATCGCTGCTCCTGGAAGGGTTCTTCTGCTGTCACCAAAATAACAGAGCGCCGCCAATGGAAATGGTTGTAATGGGGTTTTACCATCCAGCACCTGAGCTCGAGAGGTGTTTACATGTGCACGAGATTGTTTTGTCAGCATTTCTGTCTTGCCCTTACACTGTGCGGTACTAACAGTCTCTTTAGGCTCAAATTCAGTTGAACTTAATTATATTAGCAAAGCAACATCATCCCTTTGCATGACTAACATCGGTAGTTTTCAGAAACACACATCGCATCCAACGTCTCAAGGATGTTCAATTAATAGCCTGCAAGTGAGGTTGGCTCTAGTTGCTTGGACAGTGATGGAGGAGCTGTAGGAGGAAAATGCTCCATCAAAACCAGACATCACAGGTCAATTGATACAGCCGTCAGGTTTGTGAAACTGTTGTTTTTAACTCCAAACAACTCCAATTCTTTATGAAACTGGAGAGAAGCCCTTTCCCAGCTGTAAAAGCAACATAGACAGTTAAATTTTGGGATGATCCTTCCTCATTTCTTCCTGATTTCATTGCTTTCAAGACCGGAGAGCAAGAATCCCAGAGAAAGCTTAATTGATATACTACGCTTCCCCCAAAAAGATCTGTTTTGCCACTCCAGGTGTAACTTCAATTAATGATAACAGGGACAATGTTTGGCAGGTGGTAGGACCAGCCAGAGATCAGTATTGCACACAGATGCTGCAGTTTTTTACACACAGCTGTGGGGATTACTGGTCTGTGTCACGATACTACTCTAAACTTCTGCATGTTTGGGATCAAAGTTTTATGACCCTGCAAGTTTCTTCCTCATTCCCCAGTATTAGTCTCTCCAGGGATGGGACAACTTTGTGGACTGACAAAGTAATTGAGGTAACGGTTTTGCAAAGTGTTAATTCCTTTGATTCATGCTAAGCACACCCGTTGCCTACTGCTGCTGTATATTTTATATTTATTCACTAGTGCAGAGCCATAAGGCAGCATTTTAAAGTGTGCACAGTTTTAAAAAGCAGCTATAGGTGTAGAGGAAGGGAACTGTTACCCAGCTGGTACCACAACATGTTATTTGTTCAGAGCCCAGTCATAAAACCAACCAGGTGAAAGCAGCAGCGTCCCTGCGGATTTTCAACATCAGAACAAGCAGAGATCTCGCTCTGGGCTGCAGACCTCAGCCTAATGCAGGGTTAAAACATGTGACCATGAGAACCTGGCACAGCAAGCAGAAAAATGGAAAGCCCCTCTGGAGCAGGTGAGCCCCCTTGCCAGCAGAGACCAGCTCTGTATGGGGGGGTTTGTCCATGCTGCCATGCCCCACAGCCCTCACTGCAGATCAGGGCAGCACTCTGCAGGCTCAAGCTATTCAGCCTAAATATCCTAAATAAAAAAAGTCCTCCCTTGTAGTAACTATCCCACAGCTGGGATTGTAGATGGCACTACGTTGTTTCCTTTTTCCTGAAATTCTCTCTTCATTTCTGCCTTCAGTTCCCAACGACATTGTCTCACTGCCCCCCCTCCCACCCCGATCTTAAGTCTCCATACCTTCCAGCCCCTGCTCTTGCCCCAACATACTGAAACACCTCCTTGGGCCATCTGCAGAAATAATGCCGATCGCAGCTCGCTGCTAGGGGCCTTTCCCTCCATCTCCTTGAAATCAGCTCTTGCAGCTCCCTGGGGAAATGGAGAGAGTTGAGCCCCACAGCTCCAACTTGGCTGTACCACGCTGGGGTGAATCTTCCCAGACCCATCTACTGTTTTCAAAATGCATTTGCTGTGCAAATGTGCAATTTTTATCCCAGCACTCTCCGTTTTATTTTACTTCTAACAACAGCTCTTTCTTTACTTTTTAAATGGGAGGCAGAGAAGAAGGGTCATTTAAAAATAATTTCATTACCAACTGCTCGTTTTCTCATGCTTCGTGAGGTTTTGAGGGGGCAGAGGATTGGATTTTCTTATCTTTTCAAGCTACTTTTTTTTGCTGTCTTTATCTCCTTTTCCTGGAGTATTCCAGTGTGTAATTCAACTAATAGCCTGCTATTGCAGTGACCTCAAAGAAAGCTGATACTCTTCCTCTAGTTCAGTCTTTTAGTTTCTTACTGGAGATCTAAAGGGCTTTTTTTAATGCTGTATTAGGAACTTGTGGGAGAGGATGAAGTAGATTCTTCTGACTCGCATTTCTACGAAAGCTTGCTTCCACATCCCTCTGCCTTCTCCAACAGTAGGATTTTTCCCAAAGCTCTCTAGAATCATGGAGAACTCGAACGCTTTTCACTTGCCGTTTTTAAGCACAGTGCTGCTGTTCCCAAAGCAAACTCCAGCGATGCTAGGCTCTTGCCTCGGCCTACCCAGCCACTGCCCAGCTGGGCACGCTAGGAAGACTCTCAGTACAAACCTGTAAACGCTCTTGGCAAATGGCTGCTGGCTCCCACACTGCCTTGCAGATCCTGCAAAACCAACAGGGGAGGGGGGACGTATATGCCCCCTCCAAGATGTGCAGGGACAAAATCTGTTTCTCCTTTATGCAATATTTGCCTATCATCGAAAGCACTGATGCAGGCCTCATGACTGAGGTGCTGAGCAGCCAGCCATCTTCGACGCTTTTCCCTGTCAGGAGGTGTTATCCCCATCCCTCCCCTCCTTCCTAAATCCTTGGTGGGATCCTTCAGTCCCTTTGGAGACTTAGTACAAAACAGTAGACAAGATTGAGGGAGAATCTGCCCTCCTTCACCGGGGGAGATACCCACGGACCAGGAGCATCAGCCCCAGCGTCATTAGTGCTTGAACAGCTACAAAGATACTAAACTCTCTAATACCTCTCGAGGAGTTAATTAAAGGGGGTTCGTCTCCGCTGAGAAGAAGTGAATCTGAACCTATCCCTGGAAATTACTTTCTCTAACGGAATGACGCAAAACCCAGCCAGCACCCTGCCCCGGGCCGACGGCCGCCCTGCAACCGCGCGGGATGCCTTCCGTAGCGGGAGCGAAGAGGACGCGGCTTGGCCGCCTCCAGAGCACGCCTGCCTTGCGTTTATTTTCTGTTTATTCGTTGCATTAAAGCGGAAATCCCCCGGCTCTTGAACGAGCTGAGTAACCGGCCGGCTCGGCAGCGGGGCGCGGCGGCATCTGCAGGGGAAGAGTGACCCCCGCTGGCCAGGCCGCGGAAAGG
>NW_009217716.1:0-1459 GCF_000690835.1 Fulmarus glacialis
AGTGTGGGAAAACAGAGGGAAAAGGGGATAAAAAGGGCCAGTGGTGTGTAAGCAGATTGCTGGTCAGTATGCTTGACTGACCGATCTTTGGGCCTGATCACCCCAATCTGTCCTATCTTCTTATTAAACTCTACTACTAATGATTTTCCATATGAGTGTTCTGTCCGCTCCATGTAAGTGTATGTTTAATGATCTGCTAGAGAATTTCAGGCTAGTTTGGAGTCTGTTTGCTCTGGCTCTTTGTTTTTGGATCTGGGTCTGGTTGCCAGCTACTGGATCGAGTGTCTAAAACCAGCCACTGGAGAGACATATATTGTGTATGTGTGTTTGTGCCAGCAGAGTCCCAAGTCATAGTAGCTGAGATGCCTTAGTGCCTTAGCCTCAGTAATATTAAGGGCATGTTATTTGCAGCTCTGTAACCTTTCATCTAAGCTGCTGTAGAAGTTCTCCCTTGCATTCCCTTGCTATTATTTTAGGGCTGTTGGTCTCAGGGTCTTGCACCTGCAAAACCCTGAAACTGTGGTTATGGTAAGTTCTCATGGTTTCATGACTACCACTGGCATCAGAATCACATCTCTTTCCATCTTTCTTTCGTTTCTTGTTCTGCCAAATTTAGTTTTACAGTAGAGAAAATCAAGCCTGGTGCACAACAAAGTAGATAATAGTAATTTAAATGGTTGATAAATAGTATCCAATAATACATATGTGCAGACACTTAACTGCCAATCAATGTGCAACACCAATTAACATGTTGCAACTAGTGCCGGAAGCAGGACAAACGAATAGGGGATTGAGCAGGTTCCAACGAAAACTGTATAGTACTATTAAAAACCATGCAAAAAGTGATGATCATCATCTTCACCACCACCACCTGATACACTGTAGAGGACCGCCCCAGAGAAAGACGCGTCTGGGACTCCTGTCTAGCCACTTGGAGAATTTTCCCTTTCCCTCTTCCCTTCCGTTTTTCTGCCTCCCTCTCTTCTCCCATCTTTATTTTTTTCTTCCAGAAACCTAACTTTCACTATTAGAGTTCATGTATGCCACCAGCTATACCAATTCTTCTAATAAATCTTTGTGAATATGAACTTGTCTCAACATCTCTTGTGCAATAAGTGGTCTGCATGCCAGCTGCTAGAGTGGGACCATTATTATGAGGGGCATGAAGGTCTGTGGACCAGCAACTGAAGGAAACCAAGGTCTAGGGAACTAGCTACAGAAGAGACCAGTGTTGTTTATGTGTGTATATTCTGCTTATTCCATTTATTCCTAATCCTGACCAGCTGAAGATGAAGAGCAGGATTGGGCTGTGTTGTGCATGTTTACATGAGTGGTGTTTGTGTTCCTGTGGGACAGGAACAAATCTTCATCTGGGTGGATCTGTGTGGCTGGCTGTGAGTACTCTGTGCGCGGGTGTGTGTGTGAGCACGCATGTGTGCAAGCATGTGTGAGTGTGCGC
>NW_009217717.1:0-237 GCF_000690835.1 Fulmarus glacialis
AGCTCCTTCTTCATGGCCTGGAAGAGGGACATCTTTTGTCCTGTACAGGGGTCCGTGTAGGATGTCACGGCTTTCTCTGCACAAAGAAGTTTTTTTTGTAACTCGCTGCCCACCAGCCCGGACGAGACGGCCTCGTCCACGGAGAGCTTCTTGTTGGTGAGCGGGTCAACGATGAAGCCGGTGGCAGCCTGCGCCTCCAGGAGCACCAGTGCTGTCCCTGGTCTCCGGATGCCCTTC